>NC_143176.1:13404242-13707272 GCF_047325235.1 Durio zibethinus
AAATATATGTATGGTATGCATGAGCAAAACAATCTAATATATATGCATGAGATGCAAATGCATGAAGGAGATAATAAAGTCTTGGCTTTGGGATTTAAGGCCAGGCTTAGGGTTTAGGGTTTGGCTTTTAAGGGGTTAGGGTTCAATTCTAGGGTATAGGGTTTAGAGTTTATGATTTACAGTTTGGGTTTAAAGTTTATGGTTTAGGTTTAAAGTTTAGGGCTTAGGGTTTGATTCAGGGTTTAGAGTTTGCATTAGGAGTACTTGTGACAAAAAATAACAAAAATGCCCTTGATAAAAATGCAACCTTTTAATGCATGGAGCATGGATGAATATGGAAACAAATATATTACAAACTTAGGCATATTAACAAATATATTACAAAGTAAATATGCATGCAAGAACATAATGAAAATGGATTAAACACCAAGGGCTTAAAAAACTAAGTGAGGTTCAACCAAAGCATTTTATGCTAAGATTTGTTGGCCAAAAACTTAGGACATGTTTCCACCATTTTTTGTTTTGAATGAAACACATGCAAACAAAATAAAATCATTAAAAAGTTTTTTAATTTATGACACCGAAGTGTCTGCACATCATACAACTTGGGCTGAGACCAAGGCAGAATTATCCAAAAATAAGATGGGTCTATCCTTGGTCCAAATCCACTAAATAAATGCAGAAATAAAGTGAGCTAGAGTAGAGAGATTGTGTTCACACTAGTTGGAAAAAAGGATCATGAATATGAATGGGATTGTGATCAGATTCATTATTACGTAATCTATAGGAGTAAATAGGCAGATTATGTTTACATGCAAATCCCATAATTTTAGGCACGATTTTAGCAATGCAATCTGAAAGTTTCTAGGCTTAGAGAGATGTTCCTAGTTTATATATTTTCTATTATTTATTGGTAGAAGGTAGAATAGAGTTTTCTTTATCCTTAAGCAATCTTTTAGATTGTTTTTAAAGTTCTATATCTCTTAGGTGGATTTCCTAGAGTGGTGAACTTTTATTATTCTATATCCTCAATTAGAATTCTTAGGGTGGTGTTCTATATCTCTTAGTTTCTAGTCTTGGTGGTGAACTTTTATCCCTTTTAATTCAATAATTATATTATGTCATTATTTAAATCCTTGTGAATTATCTTCTTTGTGAGTTTTTCTGTTTGCAGTTAATATCTATATCTCAAACATCAATTCCTGTTATCAAATTAGTATCAAAGCTATAACAGGTTATCGTCATCAAGCACTAACAGAAAAGGTTAAAGCCAACATTGACATTGTAGCAACTACCAATATTGACCCAAGGGATGCCCTCATAGAGGAGATATGGCAACAAATCCTTTAACTAAAATATCGACTACATATACAAAAAGAAAAAAAATGAGATAAGAAGGTAACAAATGAAAAACAAAAAACATAAAAGAGAAACTAATCCATACTATGGAAATAGCAGTGATTCTGATGATAACACCCTAACTCACCCATGGCAAGTCAGAGATTATCTACATAGAAACCAACTTCAACCTAACATATTCAATCCAAAGATTGAGTTTTTTGAGTTCGAAAGGAAGATGTAACTTGAAGAATTCTTAGATTGGCTACACATAGTGCAATGCATATTTGAATGCCATGATGCCCTTGAGCATCTCAAGGTGAAGCTAGTGGCCATCAAACTTAGAAAGCATACATCCTTTTGGTAGGAAAATATAAAAAAGCAAAGGGAAAGAGAAAGTAAGAGAAAAATTACAACTTGAGAAAAGATGAAAAGAGAGTTGAAGAGAAAGTATCTCCCAAACAATTTTGACAAGATATATTTCTTAGGCTCTATAATTTGAAACAAAGAGATCTCTTAATGAAAGAGTATACTGCTGAGTTTGACCATCTTATGTTAAAATATGAATTAGTGGAATAGAAAGACTAGACTATTGCTTGATATCTTGGAGGATTGAAGATTGAAATAGCTAATGTAGTGCAGCTACAACACTATTAGACTTTTAATGATGTATGCAAGCTTGCCCTTAAGGTGGAGAGATAACAAAAGGAGGCCCATGGTAGCAACTCAAGATTTGGGTCTAGAGAAAGCTATATCAATAAAGGTGGCTCATCCAAAACTATTGTTCCTTCTAAGCCTATTTCAAAGCAACCCTAAAAGAAATATGGAACCTCAACAAGCAAGCCTTAGTCTAGTGCATAAACCAGAAAGTGTTTAAATGTTAAGGGCTTGGACATTACTTTAGAATGCCTAAACAAGAAGATTGTGACTCTAATAGAGGAAGACTTTGAGGAAAATGAGAAAGAGCTGACTGAGGATCAAAATTTTGAAAAGGAAGAAGAGGTAACCTATGGTGATTGTGAAGCATCCTTAGTCATACAATGTAGCTTGAGTGTCGCACCTACTAAGGAAGAAGATTGGTTGCGTAAAAACATGTTTCACACTTAGTGTACTGGCCATGGAAAGGTATATGATGTTATAATTAAAAGTGAAAGTTTTGAAAATGTTATTTCTACCTTTATGGTATAAAAATTAGGCTTCAAAGTAGTGGATCACCCCTAACCGTATAAGCTATCTTAACTGTAGAAACAAAATGAAATCAAGGTTAGCAATAGGTGTTTAGTTCCTTTCTCCATAGAAAAGCAATACAAAGATGAAGTGTGGTGTGATGTAGCTCCAATGGATGCTTGCCATTTACTACTTGGAAGACCTTGGCATTATGACAGGAGGGTTATTTATGATGGTTACTGCATCACTTACACATTCATGAATGATGGATACAAAATCATCCTAGGCCCTATTAAGCCCATTGTGATGTCAAAACCTACCAAAAGGGAAGAAAACAACTTATTTACCAAGGCCAATTATAGAAAAAAAATTAAGATGGGTGGTACTATGTATGCACTGGTATTGATTGAAAAAAATAAAGATAGTGAAAAGCTTCCTGCAGTGATACAACCATTATTGGAAAAATTTCAAGATGTTGTTTAAGAGGAGTTATCGGTTGGTCTACCACCAATAAGGGACATTTAACACTACATAGACCTTATTCTAGGAACTGTTCTACCTAACAAGGTAGCCTATAAGATTAGTCCTAAAGGGCATGCAGAGTTGTAACACCAAGTTAATGAAATGGTGAGAAAAGGAATGACGCATGAAAGTATAAGCCTTTATGCAGTCCCAGCCCTTTTGGTGCCTAAAAAAGATGGATTATGGTGCATGTGTGTGGACAGTAGGGTAATCAACAAAATCACAGTTGACTATCGTATTTTTATTTTACATTTAGATGACTTTTTGGACCAACTACATGGAGCAACTATTTTTTCCAAGATAGACCTACGCAGTGGTTATCATCAAATCAGAATGAAGCCTAGAGATGAGTGAAAAATAACCTTCAAGATAAGGGATGGTCTTTATGAATGGATGGTAATGCCTTTTGGCTTATCCTATGCTCTTAATACTTTCATGAGATTTATGAATCATATCCTTAAACCTTGTATTGGCATATATGTAATAGTATATTTTAATGATATTCTGGTGTATAGCAAAGATGGGAACTAACACTTAAATCATCTACACCAATTGTTTTACATATTAAAGGAATAAAAACTTTATGCTAACCTTAATAAGTGAAGTTTCTTTACTTTTAGCCTTATGTTTCTAGGGTTTGTAGTGTCAAAGGAATAAAGATGGATTTCAGTAAGGTTGAGGCAATTTTAAATTGGCCAACACTAGCATCTCTACATGATATTTCGTAGCATCCATGGTCTTGCATCTTTTTATAAGCACTTCATTAGGAGTTTTAGCTCCATTGTGGCTCCTATCACCGAATGTTTGAAGAATAAAGCTTTTAAATGGACCAAAAAAGCCTAACACAACTTTGAGCTCATCAAGACCAGGATCACTGAAGCTCCCATCTTATCCCTATTAGACTTTGATCAAATATTTGAGGTAGAATATGATGCATCCAATTTTGGAATAGATGTTGTTTTAAGTCAAGGGGGAAAGCCTATAGCATTTTTTAGTGAGAAGCTTAATGAAGCCAAGAGGAAGTATTCAACCTATAATAAGGAGTTATACGCCATTTATAAGGCTTTATTCCATTGGAGTCATATCTCTTTCGTAAGCCATTTGTCTTATATTTAGACCATGAGGCCTTGAAGTTTATCAATAGCTAGTACAAGCTCAACTAAAGATATGTAGCTTAGGTAGAGTTCTTTCAAGCCTACAATTTCACTATCAAACACAAATAGGGAATTCAGAATGTGGTAGCAAATGCTTTGAGTCAAAAGCACTTTTTATTAGGGATAATGGCTATTAAAGTGATTGGATTTGATGTGATCAAAGGGCTTTATAAAACAGATCCTTACTTTGGTCAAATTTAAGAAGAATGTAAGCAAAGACCATACAATCAGTTTTTGTTGTATGATGGATATCTTTTTAAGGCTAACAGTCTTTGCATTCCCTCATGTTCCTTGAGACAAGCTTTAATCAATGAGGCTCATGATGGTGTACTAAGTGGACACTTTAGAAGAGACAAGACACTTGCTCTTTTATAGGATAGGTTTTATTGGTCGAGGATGGAGAGGGATATGATGAAACATCATGAACGATGTAAAGTGTACCACATTACCAAGAGTCATGGTCAAAACACTAGATTATATACTCCATTACCCGTGCCTAATACTTCTTGGGAGGATTTTAGTTTAGACTTTATAGTTGGACTACCTAGAACTTAAAGGAACAAAGACTCTATCACAGTGGTGATGATTGTTTTTCCAAGATGGCCCATTTTGTTCCTTGTAACAAAACTATAAATGCTTATCATGTTTCTGATCTGTATTTCAAGAAAATTATGAAGCTATATGGAATTCCTAGATCCATGGTGTTTGTCAGGATTCCAAGTTTCTTAGTCATTTTTGGCGTACCCTTTGGAGGAAACTTGGCACCAATCTCAAGTATAGTTCTTCTTATCATCCTCAAACAGATGGTCAAATAGAGGTAACCAACTATAACTTGGGTAACTTGCTAAAAAGTTATGTGGGAAAAAATATCAAGCAATGGGATCTTGTTTTTTTTTTTAAATAGAGTTTGCCTACAATTGTTCACCAAACCAAACCACTAGGTACAGTCCTTTTGGGATGATATATGGTAAAAATCCAATTAGTCCTCTAGATTTAGTTCCTCTCTCTACTAATCAACAATTTAGTGAAGATGCAGAGGAAATGGCTAAGGGTATCAAATGATTGCATGAACAAGTCAAAATTAAGATTTTACAACAAAATGAGAAATATAAGAGGGTAGCAAACAAGCATCAAAAGCATGTGGAGTTCAAAAAAGGTGATTTAGTGTAGATTAACTTGCAAAAAGAGAGATTTTCCTCCAAGGAAGTTTAGCAAATTACAACCTAAGATAAATGGTCCACTTAGAGTTCTCTAACGCATTAAGGGGAATGCCTAAAGATCAAGCTTCTCGATATTTATGAAATATCTTCCACATTCAATGTTGCTGATTTGTCACCCTACCATGGTGAAAAGATTAATTCAGACTTGAGGACAAGTCATTTCCAACTAGAGGAGATTGACACTGGAGTGTATGCACATCATACAACTTGGGTTGAGACTAAGGCAAACTTATCCAAAAATAAGATGGGCCTATCTTTAGTCCAAATCCACTAAATAAATACAAAAATAAAGTGAGCTGGAATAGAGAGATTGCATTCACACTAGCTTGAAAAGAAGATTGTGAATATGAATAGATTGTGGTCAGATTCATTATTATGTAATCTACAAGAGTAAATAGGTAGATTATGTTTACTTGCAAATTTCATGATTTTAGGCACGATTCTAACAATGCAATCTAAAAGTTTACATGCTTAGAAGGATGGTCCTAGCCTATATATTTTCTATTATACTTTGGTAGAAGGCAGAATAGAGTTTTCTTTATCCTTAAGCAATCTTCTAGATTGTTTTTCAAGTTTTGTATCTCTTAGGTAAATTTCTTAGAGTGGTGAACTTTTATTGTTCTGTATCCTCAATTAGAATTCTTAAGGTGGTATTTCTGTATCCTTTAGTTTCTCTTCTTAGTGGTGAACTTTTATCCCTTTTAATCCAATAATCATATTCTGCCATTATTCAAATCCTTATGAATTATCTTCTTTATGAGTTTTTCTATTTGTAGTTAATCTCCACATCTCAAACATCAATTATGGGCATCAATGTAAAAATTTTATTCATTAAGGGTTTCATCAAACACATAGAAAACTTGAAGAACAAACCAAAAGCACAAGTAAAGACACTTGATATGAATAACATTTAGCCATCAAGCATTAAAAGGAGGTTCAACCAAACATGGGGGAGCTTGGTTAAATCCTTATTGTGGCTCCCTACAACCATTCAATCATTTTATTTGGCTAGAACATGTATCAAACACTCATAGAACTATAATATAAAAGCATTTTTATCATAAAAGGAATTTCATCAAACATGTAATAAACTACCTAAAAGGGAAACCATAAAGACATGCATGGTAGCCAAACACACCATATAAACTACTAACATAATCAACAATCATACAAATAATAAGTAGTATAACACTCAAAGCATCCATACAGATTATTCAAAACAAGGACAACATATAATAAAAACCAAAAAAGGGTTCGACCATAGAGAATAAAGGCTGGGTTGAACTTTCCAATGGTTGCTTCAAAGGTGGATTATTTTACTTTCTTAGATTTTTTTTATTTCAATCCAAGCTATTAATTACTTGGTTGAATTTCGGGGTCAAGCTTAGAGTTATGAAGCGAAACAATTATGGAGAAAGCTGTTTTCTCACAAAAAAAAAAAAAAAGAGAAAATTCGAAGGAAAATAATACGAAAACTATGAAAAATGGTATGAAATGCAATCAAAGATATAGTACAATCTATACCTTTAATGAAGCTCCTAAATTTTTTCTATTTTTTCCTCTTTTTTTATCCTCTACACCACTATCTTGGCTACCTCATTCTCTATATTTAGCCTTAAATGATGAATTTATATCCCATTTAAATGCATGATAGCATTGATAAAAAATCCATTTAAAAGCTACTATTCTTCCCTTGTTTATTTTCCAAGCAACCAACTTTCACCCTTGGAACAATGCCTTTAAGAGATCATTGGTTTTGATGTATCCAGCAAAAATTGAGGCTCTAAGCTAGAATAGTATAAAATGACCAATTTGCGTTTTTAAAAGTTTTCACCTTTTTATGTAATTTTTTAAAACAACCAAGATCTTTTCTTTGTTTTTGTGATTTTAATGCACCAAAAATCTTAAAATAATATGAAATTATGATCTAAAATTTTTTGTGAAAAACCGACCTCGAAAGGTCAAATTACGAAAATACCCTAAAGGGTATTTTAGTAATTTCATGCCTTCAGAGGTATCATCAAGATTTTTAATACATCAAAAATCGTCAAATAATAAAACTTTTCACAAAAAATTCAACCTCGGCAAAGCTAAATTCCAAAATACTACTAAGAAAATTTTAGTAATTTCACACCTTTCAATGTTTTCAATGCACTAAAATTCATGAAATATTATAAAAACATGATCCAAAAGTTTTCACCTAAACTCAACTTCGAAAAGGTCAAATTATAAAAATACCCATGAAGGGGGTTTTGATAATTTTGCCTTCCTGAAGTACAATCAAGGTTTTAATGCACTAAAATCACCAATTTCAATTCTTAACCTTATTATTTGGCTGTGAATTTTAAAAGATTAGCCTAAGTTCAATTCGATTCGACTGATTTTGATCAAGCTTGACTTTGTTTGACCAAGTTTAACCGTGGGACATTGAGGTTAAATTGGTCCTAAATTTGATGTAGAAAACTTTTCAAAGCTATAGAAACGTTGGATTTGAACCAGGTCAGAATTTAAAGGCCTCACAACAACTAAATTTTGGCAGGGCAAAATTAGGTGTTTATAGTGACAACACTAATTGCACTAAAATTTTAGTGATTTATCATACCTTTTTGGGCATTTTATGATGAATTTTTACATGTTTCTTGAGAAATTTGACAAAAATACTCCTAATTGCATAAGTATCAATGTGGAAGTAAAAATACGAGAAGAGAAGAGAATTGGAGCTTTTGGACTCACTTTTGATACATTTTCATGCAAAAAGCTTCATTAGGCTGAAACTAGCGTGCATTTGTTCAAATGCAATACATGGGAGATTTTTCTACCTTTTTTCTTTATGATTTCTTTTGCTTAATTAAGCTTAATTAAACTTTAATTCAAGCTTTAATCTTCATATTTTTCTCATTAAATTCTCTTTTTTTAGCTCACTAGTGCTTTGTCACCTTTTGTAGCAATTTTGCATAAGCTAAAATGGTGTCATTTGCATTGGTGATTTTTAAAAGCTACATTTGGTGAGTTTTAGAAGCTACAAGTAAAACTACATATTTTCAAAATTTTACAAGGATAAATTGGTAATTAAATGGCTCTCATTTGGCTAGAAATTAAAGAACAAATGAAATAAGAACTAAAGCAAAATTGAAACCTAAAATTGGAGAAAGAAAGCAAGCACAACCATTGGATGCACTTAGAAATGATCAAGTTAGTTGGCACCACTTTTTTTATTCAAAGAGGAAACAAATGGATAGTTGCTTAATTAGCCATTTGGAGGCTTTTAATTGGATATATTTCTAACATTTTAAGCTTACAAGATTAAAAGAAGGAAGCTTGAAGTGAAGTGAAGTGAAAAGAAGCAAACAAGGAAGCATAGGAAGCTAGATATATGACTTGGAAGACTCTAGAACATGTGGCAGTTTAGTTGACATTTTCTTGTAAAATTATTGATTGGAACACCTTATCCTGGCCTATAAATAGCAAGGATAGCTAGCCATTTATGGATTTTTTTTCCATTTGGGGAGTGTTTTTTTTCCATTTTTCTAGTTTTTAGTTTCCTGCATTTACTTTTTTACTGCATTTCTCTCCAAATAATTTCCTATTTGATCTTTTTATAGGGTCATTTAGGAGAAAATCTCTTTAATTTTTTTGCAAAATTTGCCATTATATTACATATTTTAAGATTCTTTCAATAAATGTCCAAGTTCTTTAAGTTTTATATTTCAATTTCATGCATTTTCATTTATTGTTCAAATTTATTTGGCAGAATTTTCATCAATGGTAGTTATGGTTTTTCCATTAAATCTCCATCAAATTTTTTCGAGTTTTGATCCAATTTTTTTTTTTTATGAATTTTTAATTCATACTACTATAAATCTAAAAAATTATTGTTCAAATTCATTCTACAAAATTCCACAAAAATCCAAAAATTTTCAATTTGAATCCAGTAGTAGAATTGGCACTTGAATGGATCATAGCACTTAAAGGTTCTTCTTTCCTAGCTGGGCAATTGGTTCAATCTCTTTTCATTTTTCACTTCTTAATTCATGTGTTCACTTTCTTATATTCATTTGCTTGCCTTTAATTCCATGTTTTTCAATTCTGTTTGGATGATTTTCTATTCCATGTTCTATTATGTTCTTCATTGTACTCAGTTTTAGATCATGTTCATTAAGCTAGATTTCTTATTGTTTCTTGCAACTTCTTTATTGATTTAGATAGTAATCATGTAGAATCTAGCTTAATTTAGTTCAGTTCCAATTCATTTTATCTATAGAGTTGTAGATCTAATTTTTTTCTCTAAGTTTAGTTAGTTTCCAAATATAAATTTTAGCTTTTAGTTTCAATTGTTCTTGTTAATTCTTGCAATCTCTCTTCATTACTTGCCTTTCAATTATGTTTTGATCTTAGTTTATTTTCTTTTCTTGCAATTTAGAAGTTTTTTGGATCAAATTTAAAGAAGTTTCTAGATCTTTTTCTTGTTAGAAGTTAGAAGGTAGTTATTTTAGTTGTAAGGTAGTTATTTTCGGTTCTTACGGTAAGCTACTATTTAGTTGTTAATTGATCTTTTTATTTTTAGTTTCTTAGATTAGATTTATATTCAAAGTATGTTAGATTCAATTCAAGTTACTTTAGTAACTATTTTGATTATTTCTAGTTGACTTACCTCACATGTTGTAGATTTACTCCTTGGAGTAACATGTTTTGCTTATGGTTTTCTTTAATTGTTTATGTTAGCTTACTCTTGTATACTATTTTCAATTGAATTACCTCTAAATGGAGTGTCGAGATAATAAGTACTTAAAGTAAACCTTTTCAGCTAATCCCTGTGGGATAATATGTTAACGTATGGTCATTATTATTACATGTATGATCTGTGCACTTGTAGAATGTTGCAATCAAGTTTTTGGCATTGTTGCCAAGGAATAGGAGCCAAAAGTCCTAGGCTAACATTGTGCTCCACCATGCATACCTGTAGATAGATTCACCCTTGGTGTACATAGCTTAGGATAGTTACTTAGTTTATATAGCCTTAGTATAGCCTAGACTAAAAAACATGCATCTTCTTTTTCTTTACATAGCTTTAGTATATATAGGTAGTGGAGATAGTTTTGATATACATAGTTATTATTTTTTGTTTAAGTTTTATTTATCTTTTTATAAGGGAGTCAAATTCTTATAAGGTAACTGAACATCATGAGGTATATGCTAGACTTTATTTTTTTAATGATTACTTAGTGATATGGCCATGTGTTGAAAACAAAGCCAAAAGAGAGTAGACACTTAAAGCTTTATTCGAAAAAGTAAACTTTCTAGCAAATCCAATAAAGGCCATTAAAGTTAAGAATGATCCTAAACCTAGTCTTGTCCATCAATTCCAAAGTCAATATGAAAAAGGTGAAGTGCACGATAGAGATTACCATAGTGTTCAATGTCCATATGATTAACAATTCGAATTTCACTCAAACACCTACACTAATCAAAATTTAAAAGGTCATCCTAAAAACATGTAGGATACTAGTTCGAGGCATTCTTTTAGTTCACAACCTAAATACACCTCGACTTGTCATACCAAACATTCCTTTCCACAATACCTTTTACTACCCTAATATTCTCCACCATCACCATAATTCCCTTAAGTGCCACTTTATGTTCCACCACAACAACATTTTTCTCCATCATGGTGCCATTCATCTTCTCATCACTTTCCATTCATCAAATATTCACTGCCACCTTTCTCACAAAAAAGGAAACCATCCCTTGAGAAGATGTTCAAGGAAGAGCTTCAAACTCAAGCAAAACTCCTTCAAGACTTAGAGGCACTCAATAGGAATTTTTGGCAATATAAACAAAATGCGTATACTTTAAATACTTGCCCTCAAGATTTTAAGTCTAGTACTATAGAGTTTAAACCTTGTTGGGTAAATAAGAAAGACTACAATTTAAGGGATCATTTTAGAAAAAGAATTTTGATATGGTTTGATAATGATAATGAGCCTGTTATGTTAAAGATGTCACATTTTGTAAAAGTTGTGGAGAAAGAGATAGTAGAGGTAAAGGATATGCCTATGGCTAGAAAATGTGATGATAAAGGATCATTTAAGAAAGTTATGAAAGAGAGTAGCATTCAAGAAGAAATTAAGCCTAATACTTCACTCAAGACATTTTTCAAGTTCCTTGAAGATTATTTACCTAAATATGTGAAAATGGATTAGGTGAAAAAATGTGTTGACAAAGCAAGCTTACTAGATAAATCACTTAAGCTTTTAGACACATTCTTTCTTGAATCTTGTTGTAAGCTTAAGGATGAGAAAAAACTAATTAACAAAAAACTTACTCGTCTAGTAGCTTCTCCATTTCATGATCTTATGCTTGAAGCCTTAAACACCTTATTCATTGAGTTTTTCAAGATAGACCATCCATGGAGGAAAAAGTGGATGATAAAGATTTACATGAGGATAGATCAATTCCTTACCTTGATTTTCATGAAGCTCTTAGCAATGGTCTTGATCAAAAAGAAATTGAGCCTCACAGTTGACCCATGTCATTTTATTTGTTCTTTGCAAATCCATTATATGATGATTTGAAATGCATGTGGTTGAAAACCCACTGTTTGACACTATTGATAAGCCTAGTAACAAGGATAAAGATGAAATAGAGGAGATTTCGAAAGAATGTTAAAAGTTAAAATCTAGAGGATTTGGGTGATAATGATATAGAGAGATTCTTTAGTTCCTTAGAAATTTTCTCAACCTCTAATTCTCAACTTGATACCTTTGACTTCTTATTCTTTATGTTATTTGACTTATACCATTCATGGAGGAAATTTTCATTTTAGAGCCAAAACCTATATTATTGGTACTAAAGTCAATGACCACCTCTGTTAGATCATATTACAATATGTTTAGATCATTCATAAAAGTGGAATACAAATCTACCCTTTAGCATTAAGATTATTATTACATATTTGGTACAAAAAAAAAAGAATGAAATGGGTAGATGTAGGAAGGAAATGTGGTGTGATTCTCTAACACCAATAGAAGTCAAGCTGTTGACTTTAAACAAGGGCTTTTTGGGAGGCAACCTAAGTTTTACTTTTCATGTTGTTGCTTTTTGTTCATATTTGCATATTTTGATGTTTGTTGATTTACTTATTTTGTTGTTTTTCTTATGTTCCTTTGTACATAATGATGTTTGTTTTTGTTGTAGATATTTTCTTTTTCTTTTTAGGTGGAATAAAAGCTTGAAAAATGAAGCATAAGTTTTGGCCTAATTCACATGAGAGTTTCCTTGTTCTTTTCTTGTGCTTTATTATTATTATTATTTTGCTTACACATTAAGGACAATGTGTTCTTTAAGTTTAAAGGTATGGGAAACTTGCTTAAAATTTTTTAAGATTTTTTAAAATTTTCTTAAGTTTTACCTTGAAATTGAGCTCGACTTGTTTAGCTTGAATCATTAGTATGTTTTCTTTGATTAGTTCTTCACAAAGCCAATGATAGGTAGAGATTGAAAATGAATACACCTTTATTAAGATTGAATATTGTGTGAAATATAAGATGATGTTTAAGTTTAGTGACTTCTTCAGTATGAGTTGTCATTCGTGAGTTAATATTTTAATCATTGAATTACATTTTTTATTTAATGATTGATTATGTGAGCATCAGATATTTTTTGCATTGGTCTTTAAGGTAATGTTTCATGTTTTCGAATTTGTTTTGATCATATCTCGAGCTAAAATCCAAGAAGACACATGATTAAGGAAATGATGCAAGCCATCTTTGGATCGTTTGAGCCTTTCAAGTTAACCTTGATATAATTCTCCCTTAGTCACCCCGTTTGAGCCTAATGATACTTTTCTTTGTTATGAAACCACATTATAAACCCACGCCTTTGTTTTTATATTTCCTATCTTTTGGTCCCTTACCCTATATTAATTAAGACATTCATGCATCATCTTTGAACTATGCAATATTAGGGAGGAATGGTGGACCTTGGAAAAGAATGAAAAAAAAAAAGTAAAAATGAAAAAGAAAATAAGTAAGAGAAAAGAGCTTGTGTTTCAAAAGAAAAAAAAAGTCATCAAAATGAAAAAAAATAAAAGAAAATAGTGGAAATAAAGTGATAACATAGCGAAGAAAAAAAAAAGAAAAAGTATTAAAAAAAAAACTAAGTTTAAGGGTGATTCTTTAGACAAACTTAATTTTTTCCCTTGAAAACTAAACATTGAATGATCCTCTGAAAGTAATGCACAGTTAGAGAACTTAAGCTTAAAATATCTTTTATCATACCTTAATCTTGCCTTACATTACAAGCTTATAAAGTTCTAAATGATCTCTTGTCATGTGTTTATCTACATTAGTGGAGAAAGATATGATAAATAAACATATGAAACATGATCACACTTTATTGATCTTTGTTTTTAATTTTCATGTTTTACATAACATCATTAGATTTCATGCAAGGATTTGAGAAATGTATTGCTTACTCTTGGAACCATAGTTAATAAGGAACTTAACCTAGGTTGATTTTTGTAGATTAACTCATGTTCATGACTTTGCTTTAGTTATATACATAATTAGTCAATCCATGAGTCATTCATGTTGTGTTAGCCTTGAATTGATCCTTATTTTGAAATGACAAAACATTAAAGATAAATAAACTTGATCAAAATTTTGAAAAAGATTTGTTTAGTACATGTTCTTAAGTTTTCTATTTTGGTACTAAATAAATAATATGATTTTCAAAGTTTAAACAAACCTTTCTTAGTTTCATATTTCTCAAACCCAATCTATCTTTAAAGATTATTTATTTGAGCTTAAATGAAAGTCCAATTGTTGTTTTTAAAGTGAATTTATTTATTTTGGACTTAATATAATTTTGATAATATTGGTTTTGAGAAAAAGATTAACTTAAGAAAGCTATTTTACAAGAACAAAGTTTTCCAACATTGAAATTATTTTATTTTGCTGTACTAATTCACAAAGTTTTAATATTTGAATTTTATATGGTTGGAAAGCTCTTTGATTCTAATTTCTAATGGATAAAACAAAATCAAAATCCAAATTTTTTAAGAAAAAATTTTGAATTTTTACTAGACACACTTCATTTGTCAGAAAAATTGCACAAGGGGTAAATATGAAAATTCACTATAATTCATACTCAATGAATTAGGTGATGAATTTTATATGGATAGAAACCCTTTAAGTCTAGTTTCTAAATCTGCAAACGATTTGTGATTTGGATTTATATAACTCAAGATATGATCAAATTAGTGAGTATAGTGAAAAACAGAAGACAACCACCTAGCCATTGACAGGACCGATCCCCTCATGGAAGGGATCGATTGGGTCATGTTTTTCAAGCATGAAATGGCATAAAACTTGAACCAATCGATCCTCTCAAGGAAAAGATCGATCAGGTTTGGGCGAAATCACACCAACAACTATTTTTTTAATGCATTCAACGGCTACTTCCACTTCCCAAGCTTTCCTAATGGCTACTTCTTTAATTTCTCTATAAATTGGGCACTCTAACACACCAAGAGGATTGATGAATCAACAGAGCAAGAGCCAATAAGCCATATTTTCATTCTCTTAAAGAATCAAGAATTTTTAGAGCTTCAAAATCCATATCTTTGTATTTATTGTATCCAAATTATATTTGTTGTTCATTCATCATTTTCTTATACTTAAACTTAGCAAACACTTAGCCTTAGAGAGGTTGTTCAATTGTTTGCAAAATTACCTTTGATATACAAGGGTGAAAGAGAATAAGAAGTGAGGTATCCTCTTGATATTGTAAGGGTAGAGGTTGATATCTAAGCCTTGAAAAAAAGATAGAGATTTAGTACAAGATAGGATTGTATCTTATAAGAATTTTTCATCAATTAGTGGATTGAAGCCTTGGTGTGGACAACCAAAATAGAGGACGTAGGTGCCTTGTGGAGAAAGACCGAACGTCTATAAATCATTGTGTTTGATTTCTCTATCCCTATCTCCTTACAATTTATTATTGTTTACATTTGATTTTAGGTTCATTAATTGTTATTGTTAGCATTATATTTTCATCAAAAGTGCTTATTGTTTTAATTTCCATTCAATTATATTGAAATCATTTGTTTGGGAAAAATTTAGAGAAATCCAATTCACCCCACCTCTTGGATCACATCTCAACTATAAAGCTAACATGTTGAATGAGTCAATGAAAGTTAGTGATGATTCTTGGTCAATCTTGTTTTGCTTGAGACAAGAAAAAGCTTAAGTTTAGGGATTTGATTGCACTAAAATTTTAGTGATTTATCATTCTTTCTAGGGCATTTTATGATGAATATTTGCTTGTTCCTTGAAAATTTTGACAAAAATATTCCTAATTGCATAAATATTCAATGCATTGATAAAATATGAGACAACAAGAGAATTGGATCTGTTGGACTCTTTTTGGATACATTTTGGTGCAAAAAACCTTCATTAGGTCGAAACTAATATGCATTTGTTCAAATGCAATACATGGGAAATTTTCCTACTTTTATCCTTTATGACTTTCTTTGCTTAATTAAGCTTAATTGAACTTTAATTCAAGCTTTAATCTTCATATTTTTCTTGTGAAAATATTCTTTTTAGCTCACTAGTGTTTTGTCACCTTTATAGTAATTTTGCATGCGCTAGAATGGTGTCATTTGCATTGGTGAGGTTTAGAAGGTAAGATTTAGAAGCTACAAGTGGAGCTAGAAATGTCCAAAATTTTACAAGGCTTAATTGGCAATTAAATGGTTCCCATTTGGCTATAAACTGAAGAATAAATGAAAAAAAAAAATAAAAGCAAATTTGGTGCCTAAAATTGAAGGAAGAAAGTAAGCATAACCATTGGGCGCATTTGGAGATGATCAAGCAAGTTGGCACCACTTCTTGGATTCAAAAAGCAAACAAATGGGCAGCTGCTTAGTTGGTAAATTGGAAGCTTCTCATTAGACATAATTCTAACTTTTTGAAGCCCACAAGATCAAAATAAAGAAGCTTAAAGTGAAGTGAAGTGAAGAAAAGCAAACATGAAAGCATAAGAAGCAAGATAGATGATTTGGAAAACTCTAGAACATGTGCAGCTTAGCTGGCATTTTCCTACAATTTTATTGGCTGCAACATCTCATCCTTAGCCTATAAATAGAAGGCATGGCAAGCCATTCAGGAAGTTTTTTTTTTTCATTTTTTAGTTTTAATTTTCTTGCATTTACTTTCTTGTTATGTTTTTTCACCAAATAATTTCCTCCTTGTTCTTTCAAAAGGCTGTTTAGGAGAAAATCCTTTTAATTTTCTAGCAAAATTTACCTTTCTTGACTTTATTTTACATGAACTTTAAGATTTTTTTAATAAAAGTTTAAGTTCTTTATGTTTTCTTGTTCAATTTCATGTGTTTTCATTGATTGTTCAAATATGTTTGGCAAAATTTTCATCGGAGGTAGTTATAGTTTTTCCATTAGATCTCCTTCAACTTTTGCATCCAATTTTTTTATATGAACTCTCAATTCATACTTCTATAAACTTTGAAAATTTATTGTTCAAATTCATTTTACAAAATTCTACTAAAATCCAGAAAATTTCGGTTAGGATCTAGTAACAAAGTGGGCACTTGAATGGATGATAGCACTTAAAGGCTCTTCTCTCCTAGTTGGGTGATTGGTTCAATCTTTACTCATTTTGCACTTCTTAATTCATGTGTTTACTTGCTTAGATTCATTTGCTTGCCTTTAATTGCATGTTTCTCAATTTTGTTTAGATGATTTTCTATTACAAGCTCTATTTTGTTCTTTATTGCAGTTGGTTTTAGATTAAGTTCAATGAGCTAGATGTTTTATTGTTTCTTTGATTTCTTTGTTGATTTAGATAGTAATCTTGTAGATCTAGTTTACTTTAGCTTAATTCTAGTTCATTTGATCTATAGAGTTGTAGATCTAATTTTTTCTCTAAGTTCAGTTAGTTTTCATATTTAAATTTTAGCTTTCGGTTTCAATTGTTCTTGTTAATTCTTAAGATTTATTTTCATTACTTGCCTTTAAGTTGTGTTTTTATCTTAGTTTACTTTTTGTTCTTGTAATTTAGAAGTTGTTTGGATCAAATTTTAAGAAGTTTCTAGATCTTTCTCCTGTTGGAAGTTAAAAGGTAGTTATTTTGGTTGTAAGATAGTTATTTTCAATTATTGTTTGTAACCTACTATTTAGTTGTTAATTATTCTTGTTGTTTTCGGTTTCTTAAATTAGACTTATATTCAAAGCATGTTAGATTTAATTCAAGTTACTTTAGCTACTGTTTTGATTCATTTTTCTAGTTTACTTACCTTACATGTTGTAGATTTATTCGTTTTTAGTAACATGTTTTGCTTAGGATTTTCTTTAATTGTTCATGTTAGCTTACTCATGTATACTCTTTTCAATTGAATTAACTCTAGATAGAGTGTGGAGATAATAGCTTCCTAGACTAAGCCTTTTTAGCTAATCCCTATGAGATGATATCTTAACCTTTGGTCACTATTATTACTTGTACAATCTATGCACTTGTAAAATATCACAATCAAACACTCCGAAGTCAATAAGGAAACACTTGAGTCACCCTTATCGATATTTTCCAAGATTGCATCTTTTCGATCTTGACCAAAACTATGTTGACTTCACCTAGTTTCATTTTTGTTTCCATCTTTGCAAGTATTTCAATTTCTTTAGTTGAAAATTTTGAACTTTGAACGCCCCAAGAAAACTCATTCTTACCACTCCTTACTATTTATTCATTGTTGAGATTAAATATTATGGAGGTTTTACATGCAATTTTAGATGCATCTCAATTGCTCTCATTTATTTTTGCATGTCTTGTTTATTTATCACCTAATCTTTAGGCATTTGATGACAACACATTTCTTTTGTATGAAGCTAAAAAAGGTTTGTAAACTTTTAAATTAAGATATATGTGATTTTAAATTGAGATAAGAAAATTTTATTTTAAATCACAATATGTAAAAAAGTTGTAAACCATGATTATTCAACCATAAATTTTATTTATTTAAATTTATGAGGTTATTTATTCAAAAGGTGTATGGATTTTATAGTTCTAAGATTTAAGGATTTTTTTTAAAAGTTATATTTAAATTTTATATATGGATAAGAGTGAGTTATAAGATTTGTTTGTTTAGCTTAAATTTAGGATAAAATTTATATACATTGAAATACTTATTAAATAAACTTAACTTTTGAAATTTTGGAATTTTTAAAAATTAAATATTGATGGAATAAAATTACTTAGAACTATAATATGTGACAAGGATTAATCTAAATAAAAAAGAGTAAGGGTAGCTGTCCCCATTAAATTTTTAGGTCTGTTATAAAAAATCTTATAAGTTTTACAAATTTATAACTTTTCCTCATCGAAATTTGTTGTATCATATTTGCGTTCACTAAATTGAGACTCATACAAGAAAATATTTTATTATTTATCTAGTAATTGAATATTTGCACTTTGGATAATAAGCAATTTCATTATAATATATAATTTAAAAAAAATAAAAATAAAATACTTTTAAGTAATGTTTGGTATAGGGTGATCACTCCAAAACCATAATAATCAACACATAATGATTAGATCATGTGTTTGGTAAACACTTGGTGATCTTTGGTAGCAATGATATTGAATCACTGAGAGTGATCAGATCACTATCTTGAAAAGTGATCTAATTCTCATTCAAAAGGATAAGAAACTTTTATCACAAAGATGAAATAATATATAAAATCAATAATGGTCAATATTACCTATTTAATATGTGAATTAAAATTTTGATTCCTTTTAAGATTGTAATTATTTTATATTATAAATTTTTATATTTTCAAACTAATATTCATTATTAGAAGTTCAAAAATAATTCATGTAACTTTTTACTTTTTCTAATGTTTTATATGTATAATGTAATGTCTTTATTTTTTATTATGGTTTTAATATATTTGTTTTATTTTCTAATTCAAATGTTTTTTACATAATTTATATTATAAAAATTAGTTTACTTAATAAATAAATATATTTAATAATTCGATTATATTTGTTATAAAATAATAAAATATTACTATGTTTTATGAATTATTATATTTAAACAACATTTAAATTATTAACTTGTGTAATTATTACAATAATATGGTTATTTTCGTATTTTTAAATAAAACAATATTTGATTTTTAGTAATACCAAACATAACGATATTTAATTCATATGAATTAATGATCGTTAACCAAACAAAGTGATTTCAAATCACGAGTGATAAGATCACCTTGGTACTAAGATCACCTCGGTAATTATATTACCATGATAATCTTAAAAGTGATACCAAACATTATCTTAAAATTCACATAGATAACATATAAAGTGTAAATTAATCAGAATTAAAAATAAAAAACATCTTTAACCAACATGGATTAACGGTTTCATTATTGGTTTTCATTGTATATAAGCAAATATGCATTTGTTATTCTCTAGCTTATAATGAATAAGAAATGAAATATATTTGTTTACTAAAAGTAAAATCAAACATTGATTTTTATTCTTTCACATATTATATCTATATTTAAGAATTCTATAAGTAAAATTCTATTAAATTAAGATATATATATATATATATATTTATATTTGCGTATGTGTCTGCACGTGTGTGTGTGTGTGCCAAAAGATTATTTATCTATGGCATAATAGTGTTTAAGCTATATTCGTCAAGACTTGTTTAGTTAACTTTAGCTATGCAAATATTGTTTCTATTGTAGAAAAATTATATTTTTTATAGAAAAATTATTATAAATGTTAATTTTGTCAGGAATTTTTTATATTAATTTGTGTTTCACTAAAACTTTTAATAAATTAACATAAAATATTTGCCCCCAATGATAAAAAATTCCTGGATCCATCCTAGCCTGTGTTAATAATATAGGTTGCCATATAAGATTACATATAAGTAAGTCTTATCATGTAATTATGTATCATGTAATATAATATATGCTTTTCGTGACAAAGCTAGAGTACTCATATAGCTCATATACTTTATGAACAGTAACTCTAAATTAGATCACTATTGGTTATTTAAATGAGCAGTTACTAATTTTGTTTGGAGATGGAAAGAATACTTCCTTCTAGTTTGACAATTGGCTCAGTGATGAACCTTTAATTACTTCTTGCGACAGAGTAATAATATCACAGGTTGCAATCCCAATGATGCAACTATGGTTTCTGCTCTCTTAACAACCCAGAATCTCCATTACAGATGAAGGATTTGCAACAGAAGTTGGCTAGCCTCACCCTTGCTAAAGAAAGGGATGTTACTGTCTGGCAGGCATCAAAGTCTGGCATATTCGTACTTTAGATACATGGGACTCGATCAAGGATAGAAGACCCAATGTGGGTTAGCATAAATCGGTCTGGAAATCACTTGGCTTGCAATTCTTGATAGATTGAACACACTAGTTAGCATTAGGAGATGGTGTACTCAACTGCCAAAAATCACTTGCTAGTTTTGTGATATAGTGGTAGAGACTAGAGATCATCTTTTCTTTTCTTATTACTTCTCAAAGCAAGTTTGCCAATTGGTGTTAGCAAAGTGTGAGATTGATTATAGAATCCACAGTTGGCAGTAGGATCTTGACTAGGCTATTCGGCATACTAAAGGTAAAGTATTCAAGGCTATGATTTTGAAGGGAGTGTGGACATCAAGTGTATACCATATGTAGCCTGCGAGTAATTCTCTAAAGCTTGGCATTTGTTCTCCAAACATTGAAAATACTTTGCAAGGCATAAGCTTTGATGTAAATTTTTCACCTTTTAAAATTTGTAAAAAATACGAATGATCTCTCTGTTAGTTCATTATGTAAAAATTGAGAGATTGTATAGAAAGTACTAAAGTTCATTCTTTGATTGTTAACTAGTAGCAGGAACCCTGTTTCTTTGGATTAATGAAATAAGATTTATCCAAAAAATAAAAAATTTTGTTTGAAGGGGTGGCAGCTCATATTTTAAAGTATCAATGGCAGAAAGTGAAATAGTTAGCTTAGCAAGGTTTTGATGCGAATTGTAGTTATTTTGTTTTTGAATTTGTTTTTATGCATTGATAATAAAATTTTTCAATTTTATAAGTAAAATTTAGAGACTATCACATAATTTTTTAATTATTTTATTTTTATTATATCTTAAAAAACCTAAAAAAAGAACCCGTATCTTCGTCGTGGGCCTCAAATTTTATTTTTTTAATTATTATTTTTATTAAATTTTACTTTAAGAAATTATGATATTTTTAATTATATCTTTATTAAATTTTGTTGAAATAAATAAATTATTGAGATCAATACGCATATATCAAATAAATTTATTACTTATTGTTGGCTGATGATTGAATTATAAAAATATAGAATTTGAAATAAAAAAGCTATGGTTTAATTAATATCATTTGGAGAATTTAAAAAATGAATATATTATGCAAATTTGTGCAATTGATTCCAAAAAATGACATACTTTCATAAAATAATAATATTTTTTTGTCTCTTTTACTCATCCACTACTTTTTTTTTTTTTTTTTTTTGTGTTTTCTTCTTTTCAAAATGAAAAGCCTACACGGTGAGCTTTAGACAAATGAGAAAAAAAAAAAAAAAATTGGGCCTTAGACAAATGTAAAGAAAAAAAAAAAAAGGAAAATGTTGGCTTTAAGAGGAGTTGGAAAGTTCTAACCGGTAATAAACAGAAACTCCCCATCACTTCTTTTATGAACCTCCTATTTGTATTTCAAATTATACATCCTATTTTTTATTATAAAAATACTTTTGAATAAAATTATTTAATTATGACTATTGAAATTATTTTTTTATCCCTCAAAAAGATCTATTTATTTTTGGTTTATAGTGCATTCGAAAATGCATACCCAAAATTTTTCGGGTATATATTTTTGAAAAGTTTAATATATGCATTTTTGCTTAAAATCTTTTTAAATATGCATTTTTGTATGCACTATAAACCTAGAATAATATTTTGCATTATAATTATAAATTCAATCACATCTTCAAAATAAGAAAAAAATTTACTTGAATCTTGCTTGAGATCTATCGATTTAGTTCTAACATTCTAAATAAGATTGTGATTTTAAGGTTTAGATTAAAGTTTTTAGTATGAAATTTGATTTAGGATTTAAATAGTGTAAATCAAAAATGGAAAAAGAAAAAGAAAAAGAACAAATGAATGTGAAGAGTGTTTTAAAAAATTTATATAATAAGTAAAAATATATGTCTAAGATTTAAATTTGAGATGTAAATAAAACTTAAACATAAAGCAAATAAAAAGTGCAAATAAAAACTCTTTATTTTTTTAATCTTATGGATGTAACTCTAACGTCTAAAAACACCATTGTATATATAAAATTAGATAAAAGTTATCCTCTATTTTTCAATTTACTATGCACATCAACATTGTATTTAAAAATAATTACAAGGGTAATTGAAGGAAGGGAGAAAGCACGGAGAAAAAAAAAAGAGAGATCAAAAAGAAAGATTCCAGAACAACCAAGATCTAAAAATCTCATACTCAACATTCTGTTTTTTCTTCTTCTTCTTCATTTTCTCTGTCTCACTTTTCCCTTCACCAAATTCTGATTGACAACCCCAAAAAAATGGCCCATGAAGGAATCCTTATAGGGATGGGCAATCCTCTCCTTGACATTTCATTTGTCATGGATGAAGATTTCTTGAAAAAGTATGGTTATATCATTTGATTTCATTGTTTTTGTTAGTTAAGGAGAAACACCTACCCATGAGAGCAAATTTTGTTTTTATTTTTTTTTCTTGTTTTAATATGAAACCTGATCAACTACAACTGTGATTATTTATGGTAGTATTATTTATTTATTTAATTGTTCATAATTAATCCTATTTATAGGTTTCCTCTATTTTAGATTTTTGATTGAGAAATTGTACATGAAATTTTTTCTTTTTTTTTTGTTTTTCTTGCATGCATTTAGGTTTGGTTTTTTAGGTACAAATTGAAACCTATCAATAATTTCTACTGAGTTTTGCTTGATTTAATTGAATAGGGAAGGCTATGCTTGACTCGAGATTTGTTATGTTTTTTTGGTTTTTAATTTGTGTAAAATATTTGTTGCAAGGTTTGTATGTTGTTTTGCATGTATTTTTTTTAAAAGATTTTGTCTTTGCATGTTAGTGCTCGTGTGGAATTACCTATATGCTGATCCTGATTTTGGATTTTGCCAGGCTAAGGAGCTTTTAGATCACCTTAAAAATGTTTTTGCTAATGAGTATATTTCAATTAAAGATGGCTAGCAAATTGTAGAAGTTAAACCTCAAGTTAGTACTACATGTTCATTGAGATACTAGTCTCTATCATTATTCTTATGTTTTCATATTACATAAATTACCTTATTGCATGAGTTCATAGAACATTACTTAGTAGAGTTATTGAAATGAGTGAAAACTTGAAGAAAATAGATTTTTAGCAGACTTTCTATATGCAATCTAATGGACACATTTTATTTCTTGTTTATTCTTTGGTATAAGCAAGTTTATTTAAACAACCAAGGTGAGACTTTTCTAACAATCCGAATTACTTAACAAGTATAGAAAGGGAAAAAAGCTAATTATTTTTTTCTCTTACAATAATCTTAAAAACTCATAATAACTTAAGTTAGACATTGCTTTGAATGTCAAAATCATATAAATCTTCATTTATGGGCCTTATTGAGTCAACATCAAAATCTTTATTATCTTCATGAACCACATAAAATATATGCTAAATGTTAAAATGTGTTTTCTTATTCAGGAGAATATACAACAACTATAGTAACTTCAGTTGCAGGGACAATTATGGCTTGTATCTCAATGTTCCTTCATTTTTACTTTAAAACTGAATTTATATCTTCTAATGTTATCAATGTCCGTGGCTTGAATTTGGCATGTAGCAAAATCCTACTTTGTTTTGTGAAATCAATATTTAATGCATTTGTTTTTTCTCCCCCTTCAAACATTATCCTCATAGGCTACTTCCAATGTTGATAAGGTTGCTTCATCAGGACTTAGCATTCATTTTTGTCAACTCTATGTGAATTTGAGATATCTTTTTTACACATACATTTTGTCTTGGTTTTTTAGTGTTGTGATATAATTGTCTAATTTTAAACAAAACCTAAAAAGATAGATTATATAAGTTATAACCATGCTTTACATTTTACGACTTCTTGCACAGTGAATAGCAGATCACCAAAGTTGCAAATTATTTTTAAATTATGTTATATGTACATGTAACCAGGATATTGAAAATATAATCTTTTAAAGTTTCTATTTCATTTTATATCATTGTATATTAGTCATTATTGTTTATTGTTCAAGAATAGAAAGACAAGAAGGTTGCACAGCTTGTGAGAAGAGCTAAAAGGACTGATTTCAAGGCAATTACCCTTACAATGGATACTCCAAGACTTGGTGGTAGGGAAGCTGATATTAAGAATAGGTGAGAAGAGCCAGAAAGGTTGGTTTTTTTTTAGGTACATAAGTTACGGATCTAAAAGTATAAATATATCTTAATTATGACTCTTTATATTTGGTATTATGATTTTTATTTTGTTTATGTGATATATGTTGATGAGATTAGGGAAAATCTCAACGAAATTGGAAAAAAGCAATTAAAAATTATAGACATGTCAAGATTTAGATATTAAACTAAAGATTTCAAAGATGTTTAGCTCATCGCAATTTGATCAGATTACAACAAGGTAAAATTTTTATTTTCCTTTTTTTTTAATTTTTAATACTCTTATCTTCTAAATAATTCATTTTATCTTATATTTTTTTTAATTCTAAAATTTGTTTGATCTTAATTTTTGCTTTTTAATTTTACAATCTAAATTGGCATCAATTATGGCATCTTTCATAATCCATAAACCATGATAGATAATGTCATTTACTAAATCTGCACTCAAAAACGTAATTGTAAAAATTTTTCAAAATTTTTACTTTGTTTTAAAAGAAGAAATTTTGAGTATTTTTTTTATTATTGTTTTCTTTTTTGTTTTGTAATTAGTTAGAGAGTATAGGAGCTTTGGATTAGTTCATGCCAAAGCACCGAAAAGATTACGTGGATATTCACTGAACAATTGAGCAAAAAAAGGACAACATTGAACATGAAGTAATATGACATGTGTTAATTGTTGACATTATAGTGTTCTTTACTGACAAAAACTATCAATTAGACTCTAGTTTAATTATCAGGCCAAGTTTGACATTATGCTTGGATTGTAACTTTGACAGATCTAACTCAAGGGTAGTAATGCATTTGATATGTATTTATAGGTTTAAGAATTTGTAGCTGGTTTCATGTTTTTGTGTTCTTAATTGAATTGTACAAAATGAAAAGATATGAACTTTGATGAATTAGTTATATATGCATTTTGATTTTTTGCTTGCCAAGCCAAATGGAACTTATTAGATTTTAGAGTTTGTAGCAGTTAACTCTTGAGAATAAGTGTTTGATTGCATTCAGTTGTTGGTTGCTTTTGATTCTTAAAAAAAGGGTTTGGTTTTTAGTTAAATGAAGATCGATGATTATGGTGATTAGTTTGTTTGCATCCAATGTTACTGAGTCAAACTCGGTGCTAGTTATTGTTTTTATTAAAGCTTGCAAAGATCAAATTGATGTTTTCAAAAATAGCATAAAAGATGATAAGGCAAGCTCGAGTGACTAGCTTGGAATCAAAGATACCTTAAATGTTGATACCATAGCACATAAACATGGAATGGTAAGGTTAAATTCTTTGTTTATGTTTATTGAAATGAATCAATTGTATTACTTTATTTATTTGCTGGAATTGTTTATGTTGTTTTAATTTATTCACACTTTTAATCTTGATAGCTTTCAGTGGTTTTATTGGTGGCCTTAAGCTTCGCCTTTTGAATCTTTCCATGTATGCCATAATTTATGAGGATAATTTCTTCTTAAACATTACAGCTAGAGTAAACTTTGATGCCTTAACTAAGGACGAAGTGAGTTAAGTATCAATTGCCTTGGTATCTGAAAAATGTTTTTTGAGAAACATTTTTAGTTCCGGTTTGCAGGTTCTTAATGCAAGATAGGCAGCAAAAACAAAAGAAATGGTTAGATATTCAGGCTAACTAGAACGAATTGGTGCTCTTCAATTTTAACATGTTAAACTTCTTTGCACTATGGCTAGTTTTACTACAAATATATAGAGTCACTTGATGACATTAATGCTAATGTATAGAAATGGACTTTGCATTTACAGGTACCATATGATCTTTGTAACAGAATTTGGGAATCTGATCTTGATAGGAGATAAAATTTACTTGTGAAAGTGACCCCTAGAACAGAAATAATCAAGACATTAAAAAATTGACATAAAGACTAGAGAATGTCCACCTGTTAAAGTAATGCAAACACTAGTTGTTGGCACTGAAAGAGTGTTCAACTACAGATTGAACCTGGAAGGTTTCCTTACCAACACTTAAGCTTATGCATACTTTATGGAAATTGAAGACTTTACTCCAAATGAAACTCAAAAATTCATAATGCGAAACTTTTACATACCTAATTATAGCAATGCTATGGTAAATATAGCTGAGAATGCCAATGGAAGCTACATAATTTATGAGCCCAACTACATGAATGTTACTCTAAATTTCGTTTTATTATTCATCTTTTCCAAGACTAATAAGTCTACTAGAAAACCACTTCTCAATGCAATTGAGATAAGTAAATACCAGCATATTACGTTGAAAATGTGGCTCACGTTCATAATAATGCCAAATGAGCTCTAGCATTTGGTAAAGAAGTTGCCAAAAAAGCTAAAGCGTAGGTACTCTTTTAATTGCTTACTACTTTTTTCAATTTGTAAGTGCTCTCAAATGGAGTGATAGAAAATGATAAATTTACTTTGATGATTTACATGTGTCATATAGGGTGTTTACTTATAACTTTAATATAATTTTATAGGCCATCAAATAAAAAGAGAATTTTCAAGCGTACAAGTTCTAATGTAAAGATATGCTTTTACTATATGCTAAAATTTCCTGAAGATGCTGTCACAACATAAGTATTTAGTTCTTTGAGGGTAATCCTTCAAGATGATTCTTTTTACCTATTGCCTTGCAATGTACTTGGTTGACTAAGCTAACAGATTAGAAGGTTGGTTTTTATATTTGTTGCTAAAATCAATTCCTTACTTGATAGTGGTTATACAATGGTTTGGCAAGCATATTTGTAACTAATTTGTAGCCAATCAAATTTTGGGAGTTTGTTTCTCGAATACTCAAGGGTATTGGCAATCAACGGTACTTTATGTTCTTTCATCTTTCATTTTCATTATATATATTATCTTCATTTTTTTATTTTTTTTTTAATTTGTAGTGTAAACATAGAAGAATATTTCCTCTTCCATGGACCTTGGATCATGTACTTTATTTATTTGTAGTTTGATTTATTTGTAGTTTTGGGAGTTTTCGTTTAATTTTATCTATCTCTAATTTAATTCTTCTTAATTGCATACATCACTCTAACTTTTAATTGAAACAAATACCATTTCAATAAAATTCAAAAAAAAATTATAAAAGACTGAGCAAAGCCAAGTTAATAAGCTGATCTAAATTTTTTTTTATTGCTTATACTCTATATACTGATATCTGGTCGTTGTCATTATGTCTGCAACTTGTGGTGGCATTGCGTTTGCTTATGCTAGACAACCGGTTTGATTGTATTGATTTAAGCTTAGCTAATCTTTGACTTCAATGTTAGGTTCTACATAAGTTTCTTAATTTACTAATATCCTACATATTTTACTGTTACATATTGTACAGGTTATTACTAAATATTTATTGGCGAGATCTTTCATTGGATCTAAAGGTTTTAACTTTGTCAATAATATGGTACAAGCATGTTTTATATTACAATAAAGTTTTACTATCAACATTGATGACTTATTTATTATTAAATCCTCTATAACTGTTCCAAATGATGATTTCTTGGTTATAATATCATAGTTTATTTTTTTGCATATGAAACCCTTATTGTGAAAGATTTAGCATTTCAAAAATACATAATGACGTGAGTTGATTTGATTTTTCAAATACATTTTTATTATGTAATTTATAAATAATTAATATTTATATATTTAATTTTCATAATTGATAAAATATGATTATACCAATATCAACGCATATATTTAAATATATATAAAAAATAAAAATTATTAAATAAATTTAATTTAATATAATTTAGTTTAAAATCATATTTTAAAAGTAATTAAATAAAAAAGTTTATAAATATTTTTAAGAAATCCTTGAGGAAGTGAGGGATCAATCTAGTATTTAATAATTTCTTTTTGTTTTTCCTAGAATTTCATAACAAGTGCCTTAAGCTTGATTTGCAAATCTCACACGGTCAAAGCCCTAGGTTCCAAAATTGTGAAAACGTGGCGAGTCAACTCAGTCCAGCTGGCGTTTGTCCGCATATGTGCATAAAGAAATGATCCGCCTTCGGTCCGTCCTTAAGTACAGTGCGCTGATTAGTAGTTTGGGGGCACGGGAGAGTTAGGTTGCGCTGCTCTACCTGAAACATGTTGAGCAGGCACGTGGGTTCATGGTATGGACAGTCCTTGATCAGGACAAGCTGCGCTGACACCCTCTCTCTCTGCCTTTGAGGCTCTGCTTGTTTACAAAAGCATTGGATGCGCAAGTTGCGACGCACAGTTACTCCTTGCAGAAGGTGGTTGTAGACGTGCAGGCGTTTTGTTTGGGAACTCAGGTCTACTCTCATGCAGGCCCTTAAAAATACGCTAATTGAAATGTATGCGAAGTCAGGCAATATATGCATTGCAAGTATTTGAAAATGTGAATGTTATAACTTGGACTACCATCACATTTGCGCTGGCATTCCATGGACTTGGAACACAAGATCTCCACATGTTCTCTCCGATGGAAACGGCTGAAGTTAAACCCAAGGATATCACACTTTCATTTCTGTCCTCTCTGCTTGCACTTATGTTGGATTGGTTGACTTGGGTCGATGCTATTTCATACTATAAGATCCAGGTGGTTGAACCCAAGATTCAGCACTATGGTTGCGTGATCGATTTACTTGGGCGAGCAGGTTGCCTAGGAGAAGCACTTGAACTATTTAGTCGGATGCCCTTTAAGCTAATTGCAGCTATATGGGAGTCTCTTCCTGCAGCCTCATATATTCATGGTGATGCTGAGCTGGGAGAGTTGGATTTGCTTCATTTGATAAAGTTGGAGCCTCGGAATATATATATGCTTCTGCTGGCAGGTAGAATAAGTCTGTAATGACGGGGAAGATGATGAGGGACAAAGTCACAAAGGTGTTGGAAATATGCGGGGTTGGAGTTTCATTCAGGTGTGTAATAGAGCTCATGAATTCATTGCAGAAGGCACATCACATCCCAAGTTTGAGAGGATGCATGGAATCCTATTCAATACGAACGAGCAGATCATCTGCTGAACTAATTAAGTGAGCTTCCTTTTTGATGGATGATGAGATAAACTGTTACTACTTAATCATGACTCTGATGTTGGACCATCTTTAATGGACCTCAGTTTGATCGCTTCGAATTCCTGGAGTTTGTGATGTTATGTTTTTACACTTAAAAACCTCTTAAACTTGTAATATAGCTGAATATATAAGGAGAAAGGGCAAAAAATAAATAAATAAATAAACATAGGCCTCTAAGAGCATTCAGTTAAAAATTCAGCATATTTCTCCAAGGCATCTTAAAAAAGGAGTTGTTATATCGAGTTCATGGTCACAACTTTAGATGCTTGTACCTATCCTTTGACTTAAACTGATTCTCCAATAGATTGGTTGGGTCCTAGTTTCTTTGTTTGCTTTTCTCTTTTTGGACGTTATCCACATTTCCATCTGTCATTTTAGTGTCTCGTAGAATTGTCAAGCTGTTGCTCAATGATATTTCTCTTGAAGTTTTTGGTCCTGTCAAAGATGATTGAGTGAGATTTTAGAAACAGGTGGTTTTCTTTTCCAATCAAAAAGGAAAAGGAGCAAAGAATTGTTTTGTAGTTTGATCAGGTAGACAACAAGGGGACTGTTTTGAGAGAAGAGAGGTCTGATTTTTGAGTTATCTCAGTGGGCTAAATGTTGCAAGCTATGAAGTTGGTCAGAAAATCTTTAAAGTTTTGAATGTGACCTGAACAAGAAATTTTGCAGCACATTGCAGTCGCTGTTATTTATTATATCATTTATTTAAGCTTTCAGTTTTCATTTTATGTCATGAGATGAGATTAGAGAGAATAGTTATAAAATGAGATATGAATCACGTAAACAGGATAATATCTGACATTTGTTTTATCATATTGAAACATCTAAATCACCTGACCTAGTACCCATGTGACGAAATTAATTTATAAATACATATTTTACAGTAGCTGCACAGTTTCTTCAGCCTACTTGGTGAGCATCCAGAACTTTGTCACTCTTGTTTCTTTGCACCAGAAGAAAAGGAGGTCGAGATAGACTTTGTGTAGGACCTTAAAGATGAAGTGAAAAACTATCTCATGGCACGTCCATATGTTCCAAATATGCATAGATGCTGCATTGTCCTACTGGGGTTAAATCCTTAGCATATGCAAGAGATGGATAAGAAGGTTGAGGTTTTGTGCAAACATTTGATCCTATTATTTGCTCAACCTCCAAATTTACTGCAGACCAAAGTAGAAATTCGTTATTGTCACTCTGACATCTACTGCAGCTGCTTCAAAGTATTAGACCATTGAAGAAGTCATGATCAAAACCCAAGTCAAGGAATCCCAATCCTAGAAGAGCAGTGGCCCATGAAATCTGAACTTTTTGTTTAAGGATATAACATGCTCCTAGAAAAAGACATTAGAATCAATTTATAGAGCTGTAGATTAAGACTCTAGTAATCGTATTCTAGGGTTTTATGTTCTGACATAAGTCAGCTTAAGGTGCATGCTACTTGTTGAGAATGAATGTAGTTAGAAATGAGAGTCATGTTAGACATTAGAATCAATTTATAGAGATGTAGATTAAGACTCTAGTAACCATATTACTAGGGTTTTATGTTCTAACATAAGTCAGCTTAAGGTGCATGCTACATGTAGAGAATGAATGTAGTTAGAGATGAGAGTCATTTTTGGTTTAGGCCTCAAAATTCTTACCTTTGTTCTGTGTAATTTCTTGTGATTTTATGAGTGTCATCCTGAGGTCTTTTTGTTTTTTGTCGTCAATTAATAATGATCTTTGAGGTTTCAATTTGGGCAGGTTTTGTCTAATCTCTTTTGGTGAGGATTGTGAGTAGGCTGCCATGTCTTCCTTTCCAGCAAGTCCTATAGCCATCACTTGTTTATGGTACCATTCCAGCTCTGATGGTTGGGCCACAACACCAAAAATTTCTTGTAAGTTGCTGATGCTGTTATCCAAGTCAGATGGGGAGAACTGGTACCTGCTAATCTTTGTCATGGAACTGTCTGAACATTGCACGCTGTCTTTTACTGCCTGCACCATTGGTGTTGCATAAAATTCATCGTCATTATCAAATTGTTCTAATCCATCGCAGCAAGAATCAGGTGGAGAAAGACTGCCATCTCGATTGTCCACTATCAATAAGCCGTCTAGTGAGTCTTCTTGGTGTTTCATTGTCTGGCCTTTTGTTGCATGAGTTGGAGAAATGAAATTAGATCTTGATTCCTCAGCAAATAAATCCTTTAATGTTGGTGGTTTGTCTACCAACCTTTCGGAAACAGGCCTTCCAGGTACCTGTAATGCAGCCTGCTTCTGCTTTTTACTACGATTCCTTTGCATTGCAAAGTCATAAATAGATACCTTCTCATTGCTTAATATCTCTGCCTTTTTCTGTCCACTTGACCTATGTTTCTTCTCTGGAATAGGCATGTCTAAAACCCAGTTATTCCTTGGAGGAGAACCACTGATACTAGGTTCATCCTTATATAAGTCAAGCCAATGATCAGCCTTTAAAACTTTTGTGGAGTTGCATTTGTTTGGTTTTCTACTTCCATTTTTCTCAGGGTGACTAACCTGGCCCATCCTTTGATGATTCGATGTCAATTGTGATACGTGCTGCTCTGGGAATACAACCGTTTGAATATCACAATCAGATGCATCTTGGCTGTATACTGTGTCATTATCGATACTAGTTTTCCTGTTCAATTCCACTGCACATGTAGATCTTGAAATGCTGTGGTCAGAGTTGCACTCTGAATTGTTCTTCACTGGGAAAGTCACTGACTCAGCTCGCCGAGATTGTCTTTTCCTTCTTGAGTGACATGGATCGCTGCCTACTAAAGTTTGATGCTCCATCCCTGTTTTGCTTCTGCTGCAAATAGTTGATCTCATAAATCTAGGCAGTTGTGATTGGGAAGATGTTGTGACATTTCCAATCCTGTTCTTCGTAAAGGCAAGTTCAAGAGGTGGCCCTTCATTAGATAAATGAGAAAGCTCCTCTTGCTCTTCCAAAGATAGACCTGTCCTTGTCAGTTCTTCTAATTTGTCATTTAACTTTTTTATCTTTCTTCTAAGATGTTGACGTTCATCTTCAATCTTTTCAATCTTCTGCTGCAGATTTTTCATAGCAGCTTCCTTGTGGCTTCTTACTTCCTGATTTTTCATGGTTCATTCAAGTGATTGCCATTAGTTCATAAGAGGATTTATCATGAGATATAAGAGTTTTCTGAATCAAATGATGAGATGAGGTATTGAGATGGCAACCATTTCAAAACCTCCAGGTAATGCCCGTTAATAATTTAGAGTGTTGATGTTCAACATTAATTATTCATTTCTTCCATGTGAATGGATATTCATGCAGCAGAATCCTAGCAGATTTTTTCATGGAGTCTTATATTTCTTTTCAACAAGTTATCTTAAAAACGAAATGTCCGGTCTAATGTAGCTTCTTCAAATCCATATTATGACTAGAGATCTCACAGATCTCTTTGTTTTATTTTCTTTCTCCTTTGTTTTGTCCATACTTGTTCTTCAGTCTCTGTTCTAACAATTTACATGCATAATATTTGTTGGCATTAATTTCTGCATTTTGATCTAGAATTTACTAAAATAGTTATACTATTACTACACAACACAGTTTTGGATCTCATTAACAGGTTAGTTGTGCATCATCAAACTTGATACTTGTACCATTAAGTTTTGAAGTTATATGAGTATACGAAACTAGACAAGTAACTTACATTGGACTCCTCATGCCCCAAATGAACACTTTTCACCCTTTCTGCAAAATTTAATGAACATATTGTTTCACAGAGATCTCCTTCTTTGGGACTGACATGTACAAGCATCAGTGTTTTTGAACCTTCACCTAAAGGTATTAAGATGAGAATATCAATAAAAGCGAACTACTATGAGGAAACGAAAATGTAAAAATTTTATACGCATATAAGATACTCCAACAAACTGAACCATTCTGTCTCTATCACCCTGTCTGTTTTTGAGAAAACATGAACCCTAATGAATTCCTTTGACTGTTATAATCATGTTAGAACATCCTTAGGGGGTGTTTGGTTCGCAGATTCTTAGATACTAGGAGGATAAGTGATTCCAGGGAAAAGTGATAGTCAAAGGGAAGGGGTGATTCATGTGTTTTATTTACCTTAGAGAATGTAAGATTTTTGTTTTTGGTTTGTTGAATCTAAGAGTACCTAATGAATTTTTTTATTATATTGCTCTTAATGATACATGAATAACATATGACATTCATATAATCATTTATTTAACATTTTCATAATATATTTATTTAACTTATGAATATCTGATTTATTTAACATTTTCATAATATATCTATTTATTTAACTTGCAAGCGGTTTAATTAATTTAATTTATATATTTATACATCTTGTTAATTTTATAGACCAAGTATGCAAAATCCTAAATTTCTTAATGAAGAATTCTATAATAAAAAACATTTGTTAATCACAACCATTCTCGATTTGAATACTCAGCTGCAACTAGTGAAAATTGACGGCCAATATCCAAAATCATCTTACTCTTGAAATTCAAGCTCTGATGTGTTCACCCATGAACCTCCGCTATGTTCTGAGAAGTACATAGTATGTAATTCTCCATTAAAGCTGCCAACCCTCAAAGTCAGATTCTCCTAATCACCGATTCGGTGTCGTGTGTGGTTGTTTATATGATTCCACTGATTTGATTCATTTCATACGTCCAAGTATAGCTTTTTTATGAAAACTGAAAGTGAATCAGGGGAAGATGGGGGGAGATCCTTTCTAGCATTGTCATGTTAAATAATAGTCTACATTTTTTATTATCAAACGTAGTCTATTATTAGAAAATAAACGTAGTACATTTATTTAAATGACTACATTTATTATGAGAAACGTAGCATATTGAACCAATTTTTTTAATCAATTGAAAATGAATATTTTATTATGCCCATGTCAGATTTGGTGTTGATTCATGATGCAATTTTTGTGATATTGAAAGTTATAACAGACTAGAAATACCAATTATTCAGGGCAAAAGTGATAAATTATACTTTCTAGCAGGAATCTTAAAAACTCTTAGGAAGAAGAGGGTTTCTGATTCCGAATTATTTTCCCATTTGTTGACACTGCTGGGAATGTTAGATTCGAGAGAATTTTAGATTTTGCGAGCCAAATGCTGGAATCACATTATGAAAAGTAGAATTTTTGAAGGGAATCATATATTCCGTGAATCAAATGCTCCCTAATGGTAACCCTTGAAAGATAAGAATAGAAGCTATAATTTTTCCAAGGTATATAGTGCAGAGAGATTAGGTTTACCAATTATCATTCTAGCTCTAGAATTCAACTTAGATAAAACAATTAGATTAATGAAAAATGGAATTTGGTGAAGAAGAATCAGTTACCTAAGGAATCTTTAAGAACTTGTGTCAGCTTGCTGTTCCTGTAGAAAAAAGCTTGTGATTTAGGGTTAAATCTATGATTCATTAAATCAGGTGGATCATTATCTAGGAACTCGTACTTATTCTCAGGCTTACCTATATGGTATGTGGGTCTTTTTCCTTTGAAGAGCATGTATTACATCTCCAAGAGCAGAAAGAGACAAATTAATGGCTTTTCCTTCATCAAGTCTTCTCCCACATGCCTTTGTCTTCATCACACGCTCACTTCCTCCAAGGTCAACTAACCAAATTTTATTTGTTTCTTGTCGCCTCTCAGGAGCATCGAAGCAAGTAATTGAGATGCGAATCATGCTAGAGGAGCAACAGACACAACATACTTAAAGCAAGAACAATGATAGTATTGCTATATACTCTGCAGTTCCCAGAATTAGTATCAGAAATCAAAAGCAGTTGCCTGCCAGTAATGGTTCTCAAGCTCAGGTCCTTTAGAGACTAGAAATGAGCTGGATAATCTGAGCCTTAAATATTACTTGAAAATCTTATCCGTAAAAATTATTACCAGTGGGATCTGCTTGAAGTTGTGTTTGAATTTGTTGAGGCAGTTGATCTGAGTTGGCATCCTAATCTATACAGCTTCAAAGCTTGGTGGAAGTCACTTACTTGGATGGAAACTAGGTTCTCAATTCTAGTTCCTCCCTTGGGATCTGTTTGAATCAAAAGGCTGCACAGAAACATCACAGCATCCAATCAGCAGGCATTTGCAGTAATGCACTCAACAAACTGTATTTCATACTCACCATGGTGGCAGAGGGTCTGTTGTCCTCATAGGTTGTGGTACTAGCAAGTCTCTGAGATTTCCTAAATAAATCTCAAGCATACTGAACGTTACAAGGAAAGAATGGTTGCTATCCACTGCTTGCTTAAACAAAGTCTCAATTGTCCGGGGCACTATTCCTGGGGAATCCGAAGTACCTTCCTGTATGTTTGGGCGTCAAGAATCAGCTCGTTTGAATTGTTGATCACATCAAATCTCTTTATAACATGGATTGTGTAAGCTACTGAGGCAGGTAAACTGTGAATATAAGTAGTTCAATAATTATAATAAAAAAGGTAGTAGTCTATGGTAGTAGACAGTCAGTCACCATTGTGAAGGTTTTCCCGGTTCCTGTTTGACCATATGCAAAAATGCATGCATTGTAACCGTCAAGGACAGATTTGATGACTGGTTCAACTTCAGAGAAAACTCCATCTGAAATTCAAAGACATGGAATCCATTGTGAAGATTTGGATATGCAAAACGTAGTTTAAACAGATGATGAAATGAAGGAACAGGAAGATTTGAAGGTTACCTTGAGATGAACCGGGGTTGAACACTTTGTCAAAGGTGTATGTTTTAGTTTTGTTATCAGCAAGTTTTAGAAGGAGGTTACTTGTATCCAATGCTACAACAGGTCCTAAATTTTCCCCAAACGTTAAGGGCCTCACTCGGCAAAATACACGAATGGTCCCTGCAATGCCATGTAGGAAATTAATTTCCAATGCTTACTTCAAATTTCTTATTAAAGTGATTTGAAAATTAAAACTAGCAAATTTATAGATCAATGGCATATGTGCATAGCTTAGCTTGTGTACTGCAAAAGCAGAAGGATTTAGCTTATGCTATAGGTGGATTTATAAAATTTTTACTTTACTCTTAAATAATTTATAAAATTATATTATAAAGAGGATTATATTATTTTTGGTTTTCTTCATTTTTCTTCTGAATTTATTTGTTTTTATTATAATGAACAAAATATATCTTTGTTATATTTATTTTTTACTTAAAAACTTGTGATTAAATTTAATAAAATTTCATAAAAAACTAATAAAGTTGTTTATTTTATTTTTTATTTATTAAAAATATACAACAATATTATCGAACAGTTTTTTCAACACTCTGCAACACTTCTATATCAAGATTTCCAAACACTTTTTTAACTTTTTTCTATAGCATTTTTTAAAATACCTCTACCTTAGCAACACTCGCTATAGAAACTTCACCGGGCCAAACAGATCCATATATATACAAAAAGCATACTCTTTAATTGCGGATATAAAAATTCTGTCATAAATTTGAGTAATAATTAGTTTTACGCAAATTAACTATGCGGTGAAATATTGAAAAAATAGATAATTTATTATTAACTTAAATTTTTTATTAAATAAAAATAAAATTTTTAATTATTTAAACATGAGATAAATGGAGTTGTTGTTACTTAAAAATGTAAAAAATAAAAATAAAATTTTAAAATATTGAAATTTAACTCCTACTTTTAAGGAGAAATGAAATATAAAATTTTTCTATCTTAGAATAATTTTATAATAGAGTTGTCTCATTTAACTCATGACATCAAATTCAATCACGAGTTTCATAAATAGTATTGTTGTAGTATGAGTTGGGTTAAAGGGATTCAAACTCATTAGTACATCCATATAAGCATTATTTAATGACCAATATCAGTTGAGTTAGAATTTATTCGTAGTAGAATTTCACATCAGAGTGCTATTAGAGGTTTATTTCCAATGAGATTGATATATATAAATAAATATATATTTATATATATGCTATATAAACATGCCTATGTTCTTCTAGAAATTAATAAGTATTAATCCCAATTAATATAGTAAAAACTTCTCTCTCCTAAACTTTATCTTGCTCATTCATTGGATACCAATCTACAACCCTAAGACTTGGAATGTAAAAATTCGTAGACAACTCTTATAATTATTCGATAAACTAAAAAGATAAAAAAAAAAATTAATAGTAGAATGAAAAGTAGATCCTCGTAGATTCGTAAAGCAAGTATTGATAATTTGATATTGGGAATTTAAATAAGAATTAGAGTAGGTTCTTAATATAATGTTATTCTTATAGTGATATCTGAGCATTAGTATATTAGTTTTCTATATTTATTTTTACGGGTTTTTTACATTCTTGAATTTTTTTTTAATAACTTGGAATGATTGAATTTTTGAGCACATGCTTATTGACTAAAATTTTTAAAAAAATATATACCTTAGATGAATTTGTGGTAAAAGTTTGATATTAAAAGCACTTATGGTTTGGGAAAAACTTATAATCATACCTAAAAAAGTTGACTATGTATTTCTCTCACATGCTTCAACTTCAAGGCACAAAATTTATATGGTTAAAATATTTGTCTCATAAGCTTTCTAGGCATACATTATTAGAAATTTTCAACTGTGATTAATGAAAATTAAGGATTTAAGGTTTTGGTCCGTAAGATAGATGAATTAAAAAAGTTTATCTAATAAAAAAATTATTTTTCAATAGTGGCACGTAAGGGCATTTTTTGGCACGTTTTTAGAACACTTTTTTCATCGAAGTTTTCAAAAAAAAATTTTTCTTTTTTTTGGATTTTTCAAAAATTACCATCATATATTTTTGTAATTTTTATAAAAAATATATAATATTTATTTTTAAAATTCATTCTCACACATCGAAACATGTGTATGAGTACTTTTGTTGAGTGGGAGGTAGTTTCAGAATCTTAAAAATGCGAAGTACTCTATGATGATATATTTTTAATTAATTAATCTTACTAAAAAATAATTTTTAGGTCTAATAATTGATAAGTATGGCATTAATATTTAGAATATTGATATATATTATGGAATATCTTTTTCTTACATGTCATTATATCAAATGCCATGATTTATTTAATTTTATGTATATGATGAAAAGCATTACATAATATGGATAAAAAGAATGAGACCCTATATTTTATTTTAAATAGTTGGATAATTTATTTCAGCTTATATACTAAGAGATGATTATGGATCTAACAAGTGGAATTTTCAATCTTAGTATATAAGAAGAAATTTGATATTTTATTATTTTTAGAATAAGATAAGGTGCTTAATTAGAATTTTGCGAATGAATGATATAGACAATATCAACCAAAAAATGCAATCATGGATTTAAAATAAAAGTTTAATGACAATAATTATGATATATGGCATAGGAAGATTCATTATTTTCTAAATAAAAAGAGATTCTTGAAACTATAACCAATAGCATATATTCATCTAAGTAAAAGAATGAAACCCAACATAAGAAAGACTTAAAGGCTACCCAACATAAGAAAGACTTAAACTACCAAAGTTGGATTAAAAAGGATCACAGTGTACGCTTGACTATGCTAAGTTGCATGCATGATGATGTTATTAGAGAGTATAAGACTTTTCAAACTACTTAAAATTTTGGTACTAATTGAAATTTAAATTTAAATTTGGTGGAACAATTACAATTAGGTTTTGAGCCTTGAAAGTTAAGTTTCACCAATATGTTATAAAACCTTCACACTTATAGCAGAACATTTAAGGGTAATCTCTGCAATGATAAGGGAGTTAAAAGTGGTTGGAAATAAGCTCATTGATGAACAACAATTCAGTTAATTATAAGATCCCTTCTTGAGACTTTTTAGAGTCAAGTGAAATTGGTGCTAACATATAATGATAATGTGAATACTTTTCATGATATATCTCATCATTTTGAGCTTTGAGTGGGAGTGCAAAGAGGTGATTTGGGCTATTGCTAATGTAAATTGTGATGGTTGGCACAAAGAGGAAATGGTCCAACTAAAATTAGCAAAATGGATTTGAGCAAAAAACTACTCAGAATTTAACACTAAAGGATGGCAATGTTACTAAGTGTCCAAAAGCCAAACGTGGAAAGAAGAACATCAACAAAGTCAAATACTACCACTGTGGAAAATTGGGTCATTTGCTTGTGATTGCACTAAGCAAAAAAAGAAAAAAAAAAACCAACCCAAGTCCAGCTCTGCTAGCACTTATATTTGTTTACATGTTCTTGTTGCTTATTCTATTACTCGTTAGATTGTAGACTCATGAGCAACAAAATGTATAATTCGAGACAATAGAATTTGTATATTGCAATCAAGTTTTGACAAGTAACCATTATGTTACTATAATAAATGAGACCATTTAAGGTCCTTAGTGTTGGAACCTACCAACTTAAGTTGCATGACTGGCACACCTTACTTTTATAGGATATGTTGTGTGCACCATCAATTCAATAAAACATATTTTAGTTTTTAGTTTTGTTAAAGTTATGATTTTTTTTTTTTCATTTTGAAGGAAATTAGTTGTATATTTATTTGGGAAATAAGTTTTATGGCCATGGTCATTTGAACAATGATTTCTTCACATTGGATTTAAAATATAATAATAGTATGCTTTTTATATTTATCTTACTTTGATAATAAATATGATTTTATTAAATGGTATAAAAGATTGGGTAACATCAACCAAGGTAAAATGACAAGGTTGGCTGAATAAGGTTTATTTAATTCTTTTAAAAGGATTAGCCTACTTGCCTATGAACCTTACCTTGTAGGAAAAGTCTACATTAAACCTTTTGGTAAAACAAGAAAGGTAGTTCAATCTTTAAATTTAATCCATCTATATATTTATGGACCTATAAATGCAAAGTCATGCCATTAAGCCTCTTATTTTTCTTGGTATGATTGATGATTATTCATGGTATAGATCAATATATTTGTTCTCTTAAAGATTAAAAACTTTAAATTATTTTAAACATTCTTTTTATAAAGGTTAAAAATCAATAAGAGAGGAACGTTAAGGTTCTCTAAACTTTCAAGAATGTTTATTAGATCAATTTAAATATTTGCATGCAAAAAAAAGAATAAGTATGTAATTAACTATTCACAGTACTCTGTAATGAAATGATATGATGATAATAAATAGTCATATACTTTTAGACATGGTAAGATCTATGAGCCAATCTCTCAATTTACTTATGGAGAGATGCTCTTTTAATTGTAGTTTCCATTTTAAATCAAGTGCCTTAAAGTCTATTATTTCAATACCTATGAATTATGAAAAGGTGAAAGACCTAATTAGGAAAGTTTAAACCTTGGGGTTCAATTGGGTATGCTCATAATTCTTATTGTAAATATGAAAAATTGGCTTTTAGAGCAACAAAATGTATCATTATAAGGTACCATGATTGTTCTAAATGCTATATGATGTATGGTGAATCTCTTAATAGAAGAATGACTGAAATAGAGTCTCAATGTGGATTTTCTAGAAGAATATTTTTCTAGTCTTAGTGAAATTAAGAATGATCTTGAACTATACAAGTTGTAAGAATTTAAAGAACTAACTCTTGAAGGAGCCATTCCATTATATGAGGATATTGGTGGAGATTTATAACTCTATCTAATGAATAACAATAATAATGAAAATAGTAATAAAGGGAGCACCATTTAGTAAGTGGGAGTAATCCCAAAGTTAGTGGAAATATTCTCGTTAAAAAAGCTCTTAACATCTATGAAAGAATAAGTGTGAAGTAGTTTCTAAACGTCATTTTGAGATTAAAGAAGCAAATTATGATGTATTGGTTCCTTTTAGGGAAGTTATAACTTGACCAATTTTTGAAAAAATGATGGATGCAATGAAAAATAGATAAACTTAACAGCTAAAAAATATAAGAATTAATTGATCTTCCACTTGGGTGTAAAGCTATTGGGAATAAATGGGGATTCAAAGTCAAGCATGAAGCTGATAAATTAATTGATAAATATAAGGCTTGAATGGTGGAAAATGACTATACCTAAAAAAAGGTGATCTGTCAGAAAACTTTTTTCCCAATTTGTCTCTGTTCTATTATCCTAGAAATTATTGCACTTTATATTTAAAATTATTCCAAATGGATGTGAAGTCTAATTTCCTCGATGGATAACTAGACAAAAAAAATTTACATGGTTCAATCAGAGAGCTTCAAGGTCTAAAGGTAAAACAATCATCCAAGCAATGGCATTTTTGTTTCCATCAAGCTGTTTCTTTCATTGAAGTTGAGATAATAAAAAAATATCATTGTGTTTATGTCAAAAGAGTTGGGAAAAATTTTTTAATTCTATCACTCTATGTTGATACATTTTTTTAGCTAGGAATGATATGAAATTAATAATTGTCATTTAGGAGCAATTTTCTTGAACTTTTAATATGAAGGACATGAGTTAGGTTGATTATATTTTAGGAATGAAGATCCAAATGGATCTCTTCAAGAGACTTTTAAATATGTCTCAATAAATATATATTAAAAGAATCTTTTAACACTTTCTATTACTTGATGCCAAACCTATAGGCACTCTAATGGTAAGGGGTCAAATTCTTAGTATTAATCAATACCTTAAAACATAAGAAAAAAAGAAACGAATGACTAAAGTTTCGTATGCCAGTGCAGTTGGTTCTTTAATGTATGCTATGATGTGTACTAGACATTTGCTTTACTATTGAAATGGTTAGTAGATGTCAAAGTAATTCTAGATATATTTATTAGATTGTTATCAAAAATATTTTTAATTTTCAAAGAACTATTAATTATGTCTTATGTTATCATAGTTGTAGTATCAAATTGATGAAATGTACTGATGTCAATGGTGGTGTCAATAAATATGAGCATAAATCTACATCTAGCTATGCTTTCATAGTAAGAGGTGATAAAATTTATTAGTGTGGTACAAAGAAAACTTGTGTCTCTTTATCCATAATGGAGTTAGAGTATGTTGCTTATACAAAATTTTATGAATGAGATATAAGTTATATTTTCTTATTAAATTATTTAATTTAAATTAATGCACTTTATCATATTCTTGTGTAAAATGTCATCAGGTTTAGATTAGCTCTCTCACAAGGATGATCGCACTGATATTTTACTATATGTAGGATGAGAGTAAACAAAATAACATGCCCTTAATGGGAGTTTTAATATAGCATACATGTCACACCGTAAATGCTATTTCAATCAATATTGATGGAGTAATAAAATGGATCCTTGTTTCATTACTGTGTAAGCCTTGTAGATTTCATATCTATATTTATAACCTTTATGACTTAAAACTATGTCATGAGTTTGAGGCTTGATGCTGCTACTTTAGCATGTATCTAATGAACATCATAAGTTTGGTCTATTGAAGCATGATTAAAAAAGCAATCAAATTTAAATAGATTGACATTAGTGGCTAAAAAAAAACTGATTGACACGACATATATGTTTTATGATTCATTGTTCAATCAGTTTTATTGAGGTAAATGTTTAATAAAATTATGAGCGTAAATATATTCAATTAGAAATCAAATATAGCTCTATTGTATGCATTATATGAGAGATCATATATATTTAATTTTAGTGTGGATATATTTAGTTTCGGATGAATTATATGAGAGGTATAACTAATATAACTCATTTATGACTTATATTTAATGTAAATATAACTCATATTTAATGTGAATGTGTAAAGTTAATTTGATGGTGACTTGATATAAAACTCATCAACCGATTCTTTTTCACACAGTCACACATTCCATTACTTGTATGAAAGATAATGATAATTAAAGTTTTTTGAAAAATAGTATACATTAATGCCTAAAGTGAGTAAGTATGAGATGTTGGAATATAAGTCGAGTAAAGTGAACCCAAATTTGTTAGTACATTCACATAAGCATTATCTAATTTCAAATATGAGTTGAGTTAGAATTATATTCCCAATAGAATTTTACATAAGTCCTGTAAAGGCTTATCTCTCCAATGGGATTGAGATATGTTATATATAAATAAACAAATGTACTTGTAAAAATTAGTAAGCTTTAATCTTAATTAGTAAAAACTTCTTTCTCATAAAGTCTCTCTTACTTAATGCTTGGGTATCCACCTAGAACCCTAGGACTTGGAATGTAAAGATATGTAGATAACTTTAAACTATAAGAAAATGGGTATTTGGTTATACTTTTTAGCAATGTTTTACTAACAAATATTGCAATATTCCCTATTTTTACAAAGGTAGTAATGTTTATTTCTAAAACGCCACTAAATATTTAGATAAAGACATTTATAGCAAAAAATGCCACTAAGCATCAAACATTAGTGGTGTTTATAGACTAAAACACTGTAAAATAATTCTCAAATTTTATTAAATATAAAATATAGTTTTCTAAATACCGTATTGGTATTGTTTAGTGGCTTTTTTTAATAAACATCACTATTGAGTAAGATTTAATGGCATTTTCTTAAAAAAATACCATTAAACTATCCCTAAATTGAATAAAATCAGTTGAGCCCCCTTCATGCCTAAACACATCTCTATTTGTTCTCTTTCCCAAATTCTACAATCGGCATTCTATCCTTTCTTTTCCTTCCATTTCTTTTTCCTTTCCCTTTCATTTCCTTTCTCTTTCCTTTCCTTTTTCCTTTCCATTTGATTTTAGAAAGCCATCTTCTACGATGGCACACTATTAGATGTTGTGGCTGTTTTTCAAAGGTAAACGGTGACATTTCCTAATTTGCACTTCTCTTTAGTTCTCAAAGCCAGCTTTTTTTCATCTCTTTTCTCTCTCAATCAATAAACCTATTTGCCTCTGTTATAGGTTTTTGGTTGCATGAATTTTTAATTATAAAAATTGTGTGAATTAGTTTGTTGGTGTTTGAATTGGTGAAAAATGTCAATTTAATTTTAAAATGCAAAATTTGATGACTAGGAAAAACAAATTTTGGCTAAAATGGTAAAATTGTCAAAGTAAGACCATTATTTCGATGCATAGCTTTAGATTAAAGCAAAGTCCATTTTTATTGGCCACAACCTCTTCCATTTTTCCTGTCTATTGATTTTTACTAAAATAAGTGGTGGGCAAAATAATAGATAGAGACATTACCTTGGCTATTACCTAACCAAAACTATTTTGCTTATGCTTAGCTAGCATAAAAATATGCTAGCATCAACCATAAATGGGCATCGTTTTATGATCTACTAAAACCTTCACTATCTTATTAAACTATATCTTGCAAAGATTTGTCCATTAAAATCATACACCAAACTTGTTTTCCCAACTTGAATGCTATGCAGAGCCTTCTGATGACTGGAGTTTAGAGTTAAAACTGCTTTAGGATAAGATAAGATTATATGAATGTTCAATCATTTAGCTTGGATGAATGCTCAACTGTTGATACCCTATTGTGCTCTAATTCATGCCTACTTGGGCTACCAAATGTCTACCTAGACATGTTTTTATTTATTTAATGAACTTTATGATTAAATTCTTTTATATTTATTTTCTCTTATTTAATTTTTTTATTATACTAATGAATTATGTAATTTTTTATTCAATTTAATCTTAGTTGTAAAAAACTCATGTAGAATATACAAAAAAGTACAATAAGTTTTTTGGTGATATAATATTGTTATAATTTTTGGCGTAATACTTGGTATAATTAAGTATGTCAGAGTTTGCTTTCACATAATTAATTATATAACTTTGGTTTTTAGGATGTAGCAAGTAGTAAATGGATAAAAGTAAAATCGAGGTTAAGTAAAAAAAATCGACAATGAGTAGAAAATTTTCTTAATTTTGCATTTGAGAATGTAAGTGAAGATAATATGATATTATGTCCATGTTTGAGGTGTGTTAATATAGATTGGCACATAAGTGAAGTTGTTTTCTGTTAGCCTTGAATTGATCCTTATTTTGAAATGACAAAACATTAAAGCTAAATAAGCTTGATCAAGAGTTTGAAAAATATTTATTTAGTACATGTTCTTAAGTTTCATATTTTGGTATTAAATAAATAATATGATTTTCAAAGTTTAAACAAACCTTTCTTGGTTTCGTGTTTCTCAAACCAAATCTATCTTTAAAGATTATTTATTTGAGCTTAAATGAAAGTCCAATTATTGTTTTTAAAGTGAACTTATTCATTTTGGACTTTATACAATTTTGATAACATTGATTTTGAGAAAAAGATTAATTTAAGAAAGTTGTTTTACAAGAACAAAGTTTTCCAACATTGAACTTATTTTATTTTTCTGTATTAATTCACAAAGTTTTAATATTTGAATTTTATATGGTTGGAAAGCTCTTTGGGTCTACTTTTTAATGGATTAAACAAAATCAAAATCCAAATTTTTTAAGAAAAGATTTTGAATTTTTACTAGACACTTTATAGTTGTTAGAAAAACTGCATAAGGGGTAACTTTGAAAATTCACTATAATTCGTACTCAATGAATTAGGTGATGAATTTTATATGGATAGAAAGCCCTTTAAGTCTAGCTTTTAAATCTTCAAGCGGTTTATGATTTGGATTTATATAACTTAAGATATGATCAAATAGTGAGTATAGTGCAAAATAAAAGACAATCACCTAACCATTGATAGGATCAATTCCCTCATGGAAGGGATCAATCGGGTCATATTTTTTAAACATGAAATGGCATAAAACTTGAACCAATCAATCCCCTCAAGGAAGAGATCGATCGGGTCTGGACAAAATCACACCAACGGTTATTTTTTCATGCATTCAACGGCTACTTTCACTTCCCAAGCTTCCCCAACAGCTACTTCTTCAATTTCTCTATAAATTGAGTACTCTAACACACCAAAAGGATTTTTGAATCAAGAGTGCAAGAGCCAATAAGCCATATTTTCATTCTCTCAAAGAATCAAGAGTTTTTAGAGCTTCAAAGTCCATATCTTTGTATTTATTGTATCCAAATTATATTTGTTGTTCATTCATCATTTTCTTGTACTTAAACTTAGCAAACACTTAGCCTTAGAGAGGTTGTTGTTTGCAAAATTACCTTTGATATACAAGGGTAGAAGAGAACAAAAGGTGAGGTATATATTCTTGACACTATAAGGGTAGAGGTTGCTATCTAAGCCTTGAGAAAAAGATAGAGATTTAGTACAAGATAGGTCTGTATCTTATAAGAATTTTTTTTCAATTAGTGGATTGAAGCCTTTGTGTGGACAACCAAGAGAAAAGATGTAGGTGCCTTGTGGAGAAGGATCGAACCTCTATAAATCATTGTGTTTGATTTCTCTATTCCTATCTCCGTACAATTTCTTATTGCTTGTATTTGACTTTAGGTTCATTAATTATTATTGTTAGCATTATATTTTTATCAAAAGTGCTTATTGTTTTAATTTTCATTCAATTATATTGAAATCATTTATTTGGGAAGAATTTAAAAAAATCTAATTCACCCCTCTCTTAGATCACCATCTCACCTATAAAGCTAACATTTTCAAACAATTAATTTGTATTAGATTTCTTTTGAGATACGTTCATTGGTATTTTCATGGAGATTTTGTACCTTCAAAGTTATCAACTAGAGTTCTTTCAACTTCAAGGACTTTCCAAAACCAACATATTTTTATTAGACAAGATAACATAAAAGGTATGTTGTGAAATACTTTTAATATTTATAACCAACATTTGCAAAATGAGTCTTTCCAAAATGATAGATTTAATGATTCAAATCTTAAAGGGAATGATTTGGAGGAACATGGGATAGGTATAGGTAACCTATAACCTAGTAGAGAAGCATCAAAGTTTTATAGGTTGCTTAAGGATATGAATGAAAAACTTTATAAGGGATCCAAGCATTCCAAGTTGTCTTTCTATATGCTTTTTTTTTTCATTTGAAATGCTTATATGGATGGACTACAAACTCTTTGAACTTATTATTAGAATTTATGAAATAAATGTCTCTTTTCACAAAAATCCATGAATCTTGTAAGAATTCTAAGAATATGATCAAGGAATTAGGTCTTGGATAAGAAAATTTTCATAGTTGCGCTATTGATTGCATGTTGTATTGGAGTGATAAAAAAAAAAAAGCAATAATCTTGTCATGTGTGTGATAATTCTCATTGGTTGGACACAAATCTCAAAGAAAATTTGAACGAGGATGATGATGAAATACTTGAAAAAAAAAGCCTATAAAAGTTTTATGATTTTTCCATTAATACCGAAACTTCAATGAATTTTCATGTCCTCTAAAACTACAAATTCTATAAAGTGGCATTATGACGAATAATCGGATGATAAATCATTGAGGCATCCTGCTAATTCTTTGGCATGAAAATCATTTTACTCTAGATTTTCAAACTTCTCTTTTGATCCTAAAAATGTTATGCTTGGACTAGCATTTGATGAATTTAATTCGTTTAAAGTGATAAGTACCCTTGTAGTACTTAGCTAGTTATATTGATTCCTTAAAATTTGCTACTATGGATTGCCATGAAGTAATATTCATTTATCTTACCGATGATAATTCCTAGCAAGGGAGGTCTAGGAAATAATATATACATCTACTTACAACCTTTTATTGAAGAGTTAAAGCAATCTTTGGAAGAGTTGAGATTTATGATGTGTCAAAAAAAAAAAACTCAATAAGCATGTTACTTTATTATGGACTATTATCAATTTTCTTGCTTATGCGAATTTATCTAGTTAGAGCACCGGACTATTAATGATTTTGCTACTTATATGAATTTATTTGGTTGGAGAACCAAGGTTGTTATGCTTATCCTTATTATTCTACGTAGACATGTTCAAAGTAGTTATATAATAGTAGAAAGTTCAATTGTATGGTACATCATAGGTGGTTAGATGATAATCATCGATTTATATTTCAAAAACATCTTTTTGATAAAACTGAAGAGTTTAGGAAAGCGCTCTCACTTAGTATTGGGTTTGATATTTTGTCAAAGTTAAAAGATATCAATTTTATTTATAAAAAAATGAATCAATCAAGGAAAAGAGTGAAGGAGATGTTTGAAGATGTCCTTTCTACTCCTCAAGTTGGTAATGTCGATACTCAAGTTGGTGATGTTCAAAGTGATGAGAAGGAAGATGAAGAAAATGTCTCGAATGAGGTTGATTGGTGAAAAAAATAAATATATTTTTTTAGTTATGTTGTAAAAATTGCAAATAAATACCGTTAAAAACCTATTTTCCTATAATGCTAATAATTGTTACATAGACTAGAAAAAAATTATTTAAAGAGTATAATAAGAAATAGATTCTTTAAAGTTCTTGAAACAAGCATCGATAAATTGATTTTGAAATCATATTAACACTGAAATAGATAATTTTAAATCTACTGTAATTCATACATGTATAGGTATAGATTAATAAAATAAAATATGTTAAAATTTAATCAAATTACTTATTTTTTTTAAAAGTTCTATTAATCCATCGTATCATATCAAATAAAAAAAAATCTATTAATCCATTAGTATTTATTTGAATTTTTATTCAATTTTTTTCTATTAAAATTTCATTCAAGTATTACCTCTTTCTTATCTTTCCTTCGAAAATGATTGTTGGAGAAAAAAAAATTACAGGGAACATTGCCTATATAGGTAAGATTATAAAATATCAATACAAATATGACTAACCTTTCAATTCCAACAAATCATTCAAGAGCTGCCTTCTCTGTAGGTTCAACTGGTTTATGGAGTCGGTTAAGGCAGCGATTTCTTCTGTTGACAGGAAGGCAGAAATCAATGGGAAGGGGCTCAAGCAGGGATTAGAATGAGAAAGTGATTAAAGCAAGCAAGTAAAATGAGCAGACAACACCGCATAAGAATGGATTGGAATGGAGTACCTTTTATCTTGGATTCGTCATTTTTGTTCCTAGTTGATCCTTCATGTGGTAAATTTTTAATTATATCACAAACTGACTTGGCCCAAGTAGAAGTAAGATGTGACTTGAATCCCAGTAGGGAATGAATTGTTTCCTTAAGATTCTGAACAGATTTCCTTGAATTCATCCTGCAAACTGCAAAAGAAGAAAAAAAAATGAAGGTACAAAGGCCTAAAGAAACTTGTTTGGTTTGGATTGATGAAAAGGTGAGAGAGAAAAATACCATGAATTTCGATGCTCCTAGACTTTTAAAATGGGATCTCGGAGCCACTCATCCTAATATCCACTCTGAGCCATCCCCCCATTGTTTTGAATGTGTAGAATTTGAATTCCCCATGGCTATTGAGATCGTTGGAATTGCTCTAACGATTCTTCTATGCTTCTTTTAGGAATTTGTTTAAAGCCTGCTACCAACTTAAAGTCTCCTTTTCCTTAACTAATAATTTCTTTAGAAGGGGAAAGCTATCCCATGTGAATGCATCAAAAGGAACTGCAATTCCTTCATATATTATAGGAGACAGTAATCAGCTCCTTGATCAAGGACCTACCTTCATCTGCAGGAATATTTACCGAGGGCCCCATGATATGTATTAGGATGATTCATAGTTAAGTTGCTGATTAATTAATTTTATTATATTCTAATGGTTAGAGTAGAAGGCTCGTCACTATATCTGAAATCTAATATTATTGATTTATACAAATATTTTTTAAAAAGTAACACCTTATAAATTGAGATTCAAATAAATATTAATATGTACAACTCTTTTCTTTTTATCTTTGATATATATATATATATATATAAGGAACCCCTCACTGTCATAACGTGCATAGGAGGCTAATTTTAGCTACCACTGATGAGCTCACCAACCTTGACAGTGTGACCTCGTCAATGCGTTGTGCTCAAATCTTTGGTTTGGTCCTGCCTTGAATGGACGGTATAAAAATTAATGTGTGCAGACTACGCCAGCATAGACCAATCAATGAACCGGGGAAAATTCTGTTGCACCTTCCGATAATGACTCAAACAACAAGAAATAAAAAACATTAATGTTAGGATTCACTAAAATCAAAGCCACTTCCATTGACAAATTGTATTGTACTATGAATATTTGGGGAATGATTATATCAAATTTTCTCGAGAAACAAATAACCCAACCGCTCACATTAGTCATTGGATGGCACACTAATAATTTAGAATTCCCAAAATAGAGAAATGACAATCTAGATAGATTAAGCATTTCTATTCAGGAGAAATTATAGCCATCGAGGCCTGGATATGTATCAAGAGCAGGTATGGTGCATGTGACTCTTGGATAAACAAATGAAAGTAATTCTTAATTTCTAATCCCATAAATCTTGTCTCACCTACCTTCAATTAAAATCCAAAACTTTAATATTAGAGTTTCAAAAATTCTAACCGCTTGAATGGTATTCATGGGATACAAATATACATATTTATTGATCTAAAGATTAAAAAAACATCATAATATTTACATTGATTTAAGTGAATCTTTCATATATAAATATATATATATTCGTACGAATTAATGTATACATATATGTATATGTATATAATCGTGTGAATTAATACTTTATATATAGAAGTGGAGACGGATCCAAGTATTAGGATTAAGTATCCATAAAATCTCTAAAAAAGAAAAATTAAGAACTTTTTTTTAGAAAAAAATTCTTCTGAAAAATATTCTTAAACACTTCCGTCAACGGATCTTCAATCGATACTATAAATCCAGAAACAATAGAACTGTCATTGCTTTAGACAATACATCATGAATTTGCAAATCGGAAACGAGAATCAATAATTTTGAAAAAGAATAAACTATTTTTCTATCCGACATTTTCAATAAAATAAAATGATGTATTTTATTTCTTCCAGTACACGCATGATACCAGCAGTGTGTAATATGAGCGAATTACATGATACTTGGATTGAGCAATCTAACTATCGTTAAGGTCCATTTGGTACAATAGGACTATATGGTGGGGAGAGTTCACTGCATTTTACCTCTAAATTAAGATTATTTAGACCAATAAAATTTGATTCAGTGAAAAATTAAGATTGTAATGCATTGAGATTACATTTATATGAGTGGTGAGATTATTTTCCATTAAATTGAAAATAATGATAAGAGTAAAATTAATTATTATAATAATAAGATTAATATCAATAATAAAATGTGTTCAAATGTATAAGTGACATTAATAGTAGCGGTGAAGTAAATTATAATGAAAAAATTATTAATAAAAATATTAAATTAAAAATTATATATAATAAAATACTGTGTTTTACAAATAAAACACTGACTCAAATATTATTTATTATAGGTGGGTACCCCAAATAAAATTCTGAATCTACTTCTACATAGAAGATGAAAATTTTATAATTATTTCATATAATCTATGTAAACAATTTAAGCTTTTACAATCGAGGTTAATTAATGTATCAATCTTCTAATTTTGTTTTTAAAGTTCAAAAATTTTATGTTTCATGTATAAGATAATACACATGGATGAATATCTACATACCAGCAAAACTAAACCCGAATTTTAAAATACTTGCTTAAACATGAGCTTAACTTAACCTTAATTGATAAAAAATCAACAATGTGAAATTAAATTATCCTGGACTCAAAATATCTAAATTTAATGGGGCAAACTCAAATTTTTTGAGTGTCAAACTTGAATGACTTGAACAAAAATGAATTGAATTCAAAATTATATAAATTTAAAATAATTTGAGTACAAAATGATTTGAATTTCTTTTGACCTAAAATAATCCAGCTCGTCTTATTGTCATTTTTAAATATATATAAGTTTGATGTATATATAGTATATACTTTTTTATCAACAAAACACCATTTTATTTGTATGGTGCATGCCACGTGTGTCCAAAGGTTAAGCCACCTAAAATCATAGGTGAAGTCATGAAAGGTTTAGTGGGGGCTCAAGCAAACGCTAAAATAAAAAAAAAAAAAAATTGAATTTTTTTATTGAGACTAATATTTATCTTATCAATTGTTATTGTTACTGTAAAAGAAGGAATTTTAGCAACGAACATATTGAAGACAAACATTTTTAGTAATGAGATATTAATGGTTAAGTGATAATTTAATTGCTTACATTAAAAAATATATTAAAAATATTAATAATAGAATTATTGTGTGACGATTTCAAAATATATGAAATGATAATTACAAAATTTTTAACAATAATGACTGAGTATGGAAGTTTTACTTTTTATTTTTTTATTACTAATATCATTATTGTTATTGTTTCTTTTATAATTTTGTACATTTGAACTAAATTCTTGCTGAATAAAAATTCTGATTTTATCGCTGTTTAAAGCCGACTTGACTTCATTACCGTATTAAGTAATAAATAATATAGTTTTATTTTTAAATAATAATTTTAAAATATTATTGAAAATATTATATTATTTCTTTTTATGAGTGAGCGAGACTCGGGCTTTGGTTGGTAAAAATGTCGGTGTTGTTGGCCAAGCCTGCTCTATCCGAGGACATTTTAGCGCAAGCTTCAAAGTCTGTGCGGTAGACATGTGAATAGTGATGAATTCGAAATCTGGCGGGGAAAAGTCTTGAAAAAATTGTCCAGGCTATTGCGTACCCAAAAGTAAATTTCAAATTCCAATGTAATAAATTGGAAACTTAATTTCGACATTCGACTCAAGGGGATGGATAAAACTTGATGTAAACCATGGGTTAACAATAATCAGTCGCTCAATGTGTAATCAAATTACAATTTTTTATCTGTTAATTGTCTCGATGAACTTTCTCTCAATGTATTATGTTATTGGTAAAATTTCATTTACGATTTTTTTTTAGAATTAAATATAAATTATTTTTGTATTATACATTTTTTTAATTTAATATTTAAAAATTAATTTATAATTAAATATTTAAATTTTTATTCCATCATATATTTCGTTTCGTCGTATAATCACTCACTCGATGTATAATCAAATCACAACTTTTTTGTGATTTAATCATATTAATGAACTTTCTTTCAATGTGTTATGTTATGAGAAGAATTTTATTTGCGAATTTTTTTGGAGTTAAATATAAATTAGTTTTTATATTATATATTTTTTGTTAGTTTATTAATTAAAAAATAATTCACAATTAGGTATTCAATTTTTATTTTGTTATATATTTTAATATTTTAAACTAGCTAAGTTAATGATATGACATGAATATCCAATAAAATCATTATACGTGTTAAATCCAGTTATTATTATATTGCCATTGCCACATTAGTATTAAAAGAATAATTCAAAAAATTAAAAAAATTGAAAAATTAAAAAATCCAAAAGAATTTTAAAAGTTCTAAAAAAATTAAGAAGTAATCAAGAAAATTAAAAATTAAAAAACAATTTTTAAAAATTTTCAACAATCTCAAAAAATTATTAAAAAATCCTAAAAATTTAAAACTATAAGGGAATTTTAAAAATAAAAAAAATGGAAAAAGGATAAAATATGAAAAATTGAAAATCCAACAATAAATTTTGAAAAATTAAAAAAAAAAGTAAACATTTCCCAATAATTAAAAAAATCTGAAAAATTAAAAAAAATAAAAATTGTAAAAAATATGAAAATTAAAAATTTTGAAAAAATAAAAATTAAAAGAATCTAAAAAAATGAGAAAACCCCAAATTTTCAAAAATATGGAAATTAAAAAACATTTCCAAAAAAATAAAAAATCAAATATATTAAAATTTTTAAAATGAAATAAAAGAAAAAAATTGAAAAAAAAAAGAAAAAAGAAAACAAAAGTTTGGTCTTATGTGATTTTTTAGATTTTTTATTTGTTTTAACTGTTAATTTTTTATTTTTCAAATTAATAGATTGTTTTTCAATTTTATTGGTATTTAAAAAAATTAGATTTTTTTTTTAGGATTTTTTTCAAAATTTTTTGAAATTCATTAGGATTTTTTTAATTTTTTAATTTTTAAGTTTTTTTAATATGCTTTTGAATTTTTTGAATTTTTATTTAATTTTTTTTCTTATTTAAATTATTTTGGAATTTAAAAAAAAAAATAGATTCTTTAATTATTGGGGATTTTTTTTTAATTTTTCATATTTTTGGAAATTTTTAGGATTAGTTTTTTTAATTTTAAAATTTTAGATTTTAGATTTTTTTTTTTAATTTTTTTCCAATACTTTTATTTTTGGTTTAGTTTTTTTTTAAGTTTTTTTAAATATTCTTTTAATGCTAATGTGTAATTAATGATGTGGTGATGATCAAACATTTTTGACATATCATTTATGCCACTTCAAGTAACTTAACTTATGGTAATAGTCTTACGGGCCAGGGTGCCCAAGAAATACAAAGTTAAGTACTTAATTGTGAATTTGTATTCTTTACAAAGGCAAAAAATTAGAAAATAAGAAAAATATGAAAGACTATATTTTTTTTGGATACCACCAAAATTTTCTCTTAGACACTCTTAAAATTTCCTCTTGGATAGCAATAAATCATAAAAAAATTTCAAGATATGAGAATGATGTATATTGAGAACGATGTATTTGATAGTATTAGGAATGGTATCATTATGTTTTTTTTTTTTTTTTTGTAAATATAAGAACTTGTCATTGACAATTGTAATAATATAGTAATATATTAATTTTTTTACAATTTTTTATATATTACAAGTGGAAACTTTTTAAAAAAATTTTGAATTCACCACCAATTCTTTATGTACTAAAATTGATAGAAAGCATATAGTATATGAACCAAGTGAGGTAGGAAGTTATAGCAAAAAGGTGACAATGTGTTTGGTAAAATAGGAGTGAAGTCTGCTCTAAAAAGAAAATGATGAATAAGGATATTAAGGTGTTGCTTGATAAATTGAATATATTCTACACTGAAAAATTAAGCATTAAACTTTTAATTTTGAAAGACTCAAGTGTTGAATTTACAATGTAAAAATTGATTGGTATACTACTCAAAATTATATATTCGGTAGATTTTTATTAGGTTTTTTATAAAAGAAAAGATATGATTTTATAATTATTTTTATTGATGAAAGTTAAAAAATAATTAAAAGGAAAAATATAAGATTAATTTAATTAAATAATACTTTTACTTAAATAAAACTAACTTAATACATTAGGTAGCTAAAAACTACTTAGCATTTTTAACACTTTTTCATTAAATATTTTGCATTAAGTGATTTCTAAAAATATTTATCAAATGCATTGAAAAATAAAATCATTAAAAATTTTCAATGGTTTATCAAACACATCTTAAGTTAAAATTGGACATATTCTACATGATAAATGCCATAGATTTCGCTATTCTATGTGGCATACCTTTATGGAACATAAGAGAATCTTAAGGACAATTAAATTTTATATGAAATGGTAAATAATCAAAAATATTATTAGAAAATGTTTAATTAGTAGATTTTTAGATTTTAGGAGAAAATTTTTTTTAAGAAAAGTGATATTTAAAAGGACATATGATTCACAAAATCTGGACAATTAAATTTTATATGAAAAAGACAAATAATCAAAATATTATTAAAGAATGTTTAATTAACAGATTTTTAGATTTTAGGAGAAAAAATATTTTGGGAAAAGTGATATTTAAAAGGACATTTAATTCGTAAAATCTAGGATTCCCTAGAAATTCTAATTTTCTTAATGAGATTCCTTTTTTTGGTTGCAAAAAGTGATTCTTTAAGGTTTGCAATGATTCCCAACATTGTCAACAAGTGTGAAAATAGCTCAAAATCTGAAACCCTACACTCACTAAAGTTTTTCTAGATTCTTAACAGATTATAAAATTATCTTACTATTGCCCTCAATAATTGATAATCAAGGTCCATTATATCCTTTAATATTATAAAAATTACATCATAAATCAACTTTTAATCTCACACGTGTAGAATCATTCTAATCCTTAATAGTTGATGCCTAGCATCACATATGGGAAAATATCATTTCACATGAAGTAAAAATTAATTCAGTTAATTTAGTTTATTTTTAATTGAGCTTTTTTTTTTTTTTACAAATTATTTGATTTTATATAACCTATGTAGATTATTTCAATAATATTATAATTATATGAAATGAAACAACGTGTATTATACAAACCATTATCTATTGTATATATATATAAACTGAGATTTAATCCAAACCCTTTTTGTTTCAACCTAAATTACGATAGTCAATCATCATTTACCTTCAATCGCTCAGCCTAACTACGTTATTCTCCTATTATAGAGTTGTTATTTGTAAGGATCATTGATTTTTTTATATGTTTGATATTTTGGGTTAGGTTTGTGAATAATTAAATTTTTGTTTGGTTTTTTGAATTGCTTGATTAGATCTTGATCCACTCCAATGTTTTTTTATTTCTTTATTGATGTTTTGTTATTAGATTGACTTATTTGAACATACCAAAATCTTTGTTGAAACAATAATGGCTCGTTTATTAATAAAAAAGAAGATGCAATTAGTAACAATGTTTAGTTTGCAATTGAAGTAGATGGAGAGTACATTTCAAATGATATTGTTTGTGGTTGTTGCATTAGTTACTAGGAAACTTAGAAGTAGAGGTACAATATCTTATGCTTATGAAACACTTTATAGGCAACATATTATGTCAGTAAACTTAGAAAGAATGGCTTATAAGCGTGATACACAGAGTGTGGATGATAGTTGGATAGAAGAACTTTTCATAAATTATGTCATTTTGCTAAAAATTCAAAAAGGATTGAAAGAATTTAGAACTACATTTTTAGAAGAAATGGTTGTGAGCTTCTTTCACATCATTCCTACCATACGAAAAATATAATTCTTAAATGTCAAATAGCTAGTTCTAGTGAGACTATTAGTAAGCAATTTTATGCTATGTTGAAATCTATCTTACGACTGCATTCTTTACTATTTAAAATACCAAAATCAATCACAGAGAATTTGGTAGATAGTAAATGGAAATAGTTTAAAGTAATGCCTTAATTTCTTACATTGATAATAAAATATTAATTTCAAAATTTGTAATATGTATATGGATACTTATATTGCTCTTGGGTTTAAGATTATTTGGGTGCATTAAATAGAACATACATAAGCGTCAATGTTGACTCAGGTGACAGTCCTAGGTATAGGTCTAGAAAAAATGAAATTACTACAAATGTATTTGGTGCTTGCTTACCGGATTGCATGTCAATTCATTTACGTTTTACCTAGATAGGAAGGCTTTGCATTAGATGGTATAGTACCATTACTAGGAAAAATGGTTTAAGGATCTCAAAAGGTATTAATGTTCATATATTAATTCATATTATGTGTGAGAACCCATTTACCATGTGTATTAAATGTGTTATTTTAATTGGAATAGGGTATTATTATTTGTGTGCTACCAAATATTTGGATACATAAATGGTAAAATTTTTTTGGCACCATATAAAGATCAAAGATACCATTGGAATGATTAAAGACTAGCACATCAACCTATGACACCTCAAGAATATTTTAACATGAAACACTCTCAAGCAAAGAATTACATTCAGATATATTTTGCTTATTGAAAGCTAGATGGGCAATTTTAAAAAAGAAATCATTTTACCCAATAAAAACACAATGTAGAATCATTTATTCTAATTGTCATCTTTATAATTTAATTAGGTTTGAAATAGCAATTTACCTTTTGAAAGCAAAGTGGAGATGTAGGTAATAACCATGCAAAAAAGAGTAATGAATAAAAGTTAATCAATCACGTTAAGCAAAGTGATGCTTAGATTGAGTGGAGAGACAAGCTACCAAAGAAGATGTTCACCAGTTGATTACAATCCAATGCTTAAGGAGAAGTCTTTTTAGGTTAATGGATGCTTAATTTCATTTGTCTATATACCATGGATTTGTTGTATGATTTATTTAATGAATTTGATTTTTTGGGTATATTTTATGAACAAATTTGTTATATGTTTGATTTGATGTATTTGACTTGTTGGGATATTACATTATCTATTAAATGTTATGAGGGTTTAAAAATGTCTTCATCTAATGTGAATTTAGAGAATCAAAATAAGAGAATGAAAATAAGTACAAAGGAGGGGCCTAGTGAAAGTTGTAATCACATAAGGAAAAAATTTGAAGATTCCACACAATGCCTACATATATGTGATATGATAGCCATAGGAAATAGTTTTGGATGGAATGATTAGGATAAATGTTTGACTGCCTCTAAGGATATTTTAGATCAATGGATTCAAGTAAGTAATTTACATATCAATTGATTTAGTTGCTTATTTCTCATACACACACACATGTTTCAAGTTATTATTAACTTAATTTTTAATGTTTACGTAGACAATCTAGATGAGGATTAATAAAAAAACCTTTTCCTACATGGATGATTTCGTCACCATATTTGGGAAAGATAACAACTATGGTGGTGCTAAAACTATAGCTAGATGCACTAGAAATTGATATTGGTGATGAGAAATATGAATGTGTAGGTGGTAAAAACAATAATCTTGAAAGTGACCTTGATGATGTGAGAAGGCAAGATGATAAAGTTGAAGGTTCTTTTTATGCCCTAAATCCCACCATAGTAGATCTTAGTCAAGTAAGAAAAAGTTTAAGAGCTCCAATGGCTTGACTAAATTGGTTAAGTAGATGGGCATCTTTGGGTTTACATATTAAAAAACAACATAAGAGATTAAGGGCATAGCTTCATTTTTCAAGAAAAAGGCTAAGGGTAATGATAGAAAAATGATTTTGTGTATAGAAAACTTGCAACTTAGGAGATTCTCAAAAGATGACATCATTTTTGATAGATAATATATAAGCAAAGATGTACGTAAATAAATATGGCAATGGGGTGGAGTGGGCTTTCCCCACCTCTAACCCAATATTTCAATAATTTTACCCATAGCAGACCTATCCTTGCTCAAAGGTTTTAGTTGTAAAACTTGACCTTAACCCACTAAAAATGTTGTTTCTCCTACACAACTTGAATTCAATTTATTACCAATTCAAACTTGCTGGAAACTTAACAAATCATAGTCTAAATATATTACAAGTATTAACAAATTTAAGTAAACCATTCACAAATTCAAACTTAGTGCATAAAACTTTTTTTATTCTGTAAAATCTCATAAATTCCCACATAGATGATGGAATTATGAAATACATAAAACTTAGTAAACTAAAATTCAAACATCAAACAAGTATAAGTTAACAACTAAAATTTAAACATAATACATAATACATAATACAAGATAAGCATCAAAAGTCTAAACCACCACAATAAAAAGTTAAATTATTTGAACATCTTTTTATCCAAAATGATGAAACTCTTACAAAACCACAACAATCATTTCATCATCACTAGCTCTATATCTTCATTCTCCTCTAACCACACTAGTCCTATAAAATAAAACAATAAGATGAATAAATAAATCTCATAAAATAATATATTTAAAAATAATAATATAAAAACTAAATTAATTAAAAAAGATAATATTATTTACTGAACAAGTTATCTTTTTCTTAATCTCACTCTCATCAACATCTTCATAAAAAGACTCTTCTCTTAATGAAATTGACCTAAGAAATGAAATAATAAAATATTAATAAATCATATATAACAAAAAAAAAAATACCAACAACATGCTAAAACAAAAAATATTGTACCTTCTTCTCCTTCAGCCCATAACCAATTTTGACACCATGTTAAAACTTCTATAGTTGATGGATGAAGTCTATTACATTACACACTCACCAACCTCCCTCCAATACTAAAAGTAGACTATAAAGCAACAATAAAAACTAGTATGGCATAAATATTTCTAATAATAAGTTGTAAGGTAAGAAATTGAAATCCAATTAGTTTCTACCAATTTAATATATCAAAATCCCCTTTTTTTGATATGACCTCTTCATCTATGTAACGATCTAACTTTGATTTCACTTTTGAATTCTTCCTTCTTTTCCATGAAACAAAATCATTATAGTCTCCTAAAATTTTTGATTTAGTGACATCTCACCATTTAAAAATGAAAAACTTGAAGTAAAAGGTTCACTCTCCTTTTTCAAAGCTAATTTCTCCTCATATTCCCTAAGCAAATTCAGACATATTTGTACAATCTTTTCAATTTCAAATTGAGCATTTTCTTCATAAATCTTTTTAAAGTAATACTCTAATAACTCTGTTTTGCACCTTGAATCTAAAATTATGGCGACACCCATTATACCATACACATTATTCTAATATATTTTTAATTTCTCTAACATGCTCATTGTCATACACGAAATAATTCTATTGCTTTGCATAATCCATTCATTTAATGTCAATATGATTTTGCAAATATTAAGAAAATAAATATTTAAGTAGCATATTTTATAATAGAAAGCCCTTTAGTGATATCATAAAACAATTTCAACTTCTAACAAATCTCAACTGTCATGATCCAATCATTTTCAATTCATAAATATTTGTATAAAGGATCACCATGTAATTGTACACAATGAGGAAAAACATCTTTATGAAACAAAGCTATTTAAAACGTCAAGTAGAGTTCCATCGTATTTCAACATCAACACATAATTTTCAAAAGTTGAAACATGCAATTAAAGCATTTTCTCTTCAAAATTTTCCCAACTTTGTATTGTACCACTCCAAAAAAAGACACTATCACAAATCCTTTCGATCCTATCTTCAATCACACTCAATCCATCTTTCATAATCGAATGTAAGATATGTGCATAACAACGTATAAAAAGAAAAAACCCCATTGAGCAAAAGTGCATTGCAACAAATTCTATCAATTAGCAACTCAATAATACCATCATTTTACACTATAATTTATCCATTGTAATAGATGAGAGTTTCCAATTAATATTACAATCTAAGAAAGATTTCATCAAACTTAAAGAAACGACCTATTTCATATTTAAAGTTATCACATATTCAAAACTAATTAAACAATTAATTATCTACACTAACTTAATAATTAATTCATTAATAATAATAATTACTTAATAAAAAAATTAACACTATCAAAATAAGACAATTTAATAAAATATACTTGATGATGCATTTGTATAAGTTTTATTCATTATCGATGTAATGAGTAATGATAGCAATGTATCTTTTTTTTGTTAATTAACAATCCACATATTAGTTGTAATAAAAGTTCTCCATTTATTAGTTTTCAACCTAGATATTGTTTTTGCCCTTTTCTAACTAACAATCTTCAAAATATCACTCATTATAGTATTTCAAGAAAGCATAGTAAAAAAAAGTTGGAGACTATAAGAATACTTTCTAAATTGCACATAATCAACAATTGGTAATGGATATTCATGCATGATTATCATGTTGACAAGCTCCGTCCTTGTAACACTTTGATCAAAGGAAAAGGTTTTTAGTATTAAAATTTCATCTACATTTCTTTGATTAGCTATTGGCACTTGTTAATGAATATCTATTTGAAATCGCTTATTGCACCTTTCTGAATGCTCACACAAATGACTTATCCAATTTTTAGAAGCACCACCAAGTTTTTTCTTATAATAATTGCAAATTGCCTTCTACTCATTATTGATTTTCTCTTTTTAAAAATGTTTCTATACTTATGGTTTTAGCTTACTTGAGTTACCTACTATCATCAATTTCAGCACCCTCGTTAGTCGCATTTAATGATGGAGTTGCATTTCTTCGAATGTTGGAATGAAACTTTGCTCAATTGGAGATTGATGCAATTTAGAAGTAAGAGGTGTCAAGGAATGCAAATTACCTCCCAAATTAAACATTTTAACTTCATTCATAAAAAGAAAAATTAGAGTTATTATTCTTGATATTAACCAATAAAGCACCTAAATAAATTAGCCACATGAAACCAAAATAAATAAGTTTGTTAACAAATAATTCTATTGAAACAATTGAAAAACAAGCTTAGAATCAAAGAATTCAGAAAAAAATTGAAAAAGAAAAGTTCATTTCATAAAAAAAAAAGGTGATTATCCTACCATGTACGATTTAGCATACACCTTTAGTCAAATTTCGCTTTCATATAGATTCATAATAAAGGGAAAGACAACTTTTAATCTTATCGTACAAAAATATTTCCAAGCAATGATTTTGAAAAAACCAAAATCTATGATTACAATAGTATTTATCAACCATTATCTTTTAGTGTTTTTTCCACTAATTGATTAATTATTTTAAATCTAACACTACTGAACCACTCCAACTCTTCATAAGGATACAATGTTCAATAAACTAATGTAAGATTTATCAAATCTTCAATTCTTTTAAAGAAAACCCATTAAATCTTGAAAGGAGAAAAATTTTGAAGGCAAAAATTGGGATGGCTTTTCTTTTAAGTTAGGCAAATTACCTATTGATAACAATAACTTTTCAAAAAATGAAATGCAAAAGAAAAAGAGTCTAAGAAGTGAAAGAAACATAAATAATGCTAATGTTGAACTAGAAACAAATTTCATCTTCTACCAATAAAAGTTAAGGAAAAGAAAATGAGCTTCATAGTGAAAAAAAAAAAGTCAACCAAAGAAATGGCAATACACAAAAAAGAAATACAAACCAATTGGTGTCATGGAATAAGAACAAATGAAATTTGTTAGAGATAAAGGGAAAAGTTTGTGAATCTTTGGATAGTAACAATATTGTAAGCTATTTTTTTAGTTGAAAAGAAAACATAAAAATTTTATTATCTGTAGAATCTAAAAGACCAAGGAATTCATATAAGAAACTGATTCTATAATTATTTAACGTTGTTTGTCATGATTAAGCTTGCACTAAGTTGAAAAAATTTTCAAAGCAGCAAAAAAGTTTATTGGTACTAACAATTAGGAGGCTAAATTAACACATGAAACAAAATGCTAACAATATTCTCAATGGAAAAGGTCAATAAATCCAAAGAACTATATAAAGAAAAAGCTCTCAAATGATTTTTACATACTAAAAATAAACCTAGAAGGCTACAATTAAACATCCATTATCAAAGATCTTATTTTAGTATAAATATTTCTTCCATAAATAGTGTGTTATCCACATGTTGAAAGCCATCATATATAGGTTTGAATATGAAATTCAATGTACAAATTAGACATGTGTGGAAGATTAGTGAAAAAGGTAAAATGCTTAAAACCCCATTTCTTTATTTGATCTCTTCCTTAATCAAATTTTTACTTTCTAAAATTTTTTTCTTCTTCTTCTAAAGTTCTTATTATGAATCCTTGTCATGCTACATTGAACATTTAATTTATCTTTCAAAGTCTCATATATGAAAAGTTTCTTAAATGTAAGTTAGCTATTGAAAATGTTTGAAATGCAAGTTAGATCCACTTATCATGTTTCTTTTGCTTATAAGACTAAAACTATAAACAAAGAAAATAAGAAGAGAAAAACAATAAAGCAACCAGCTTGCACCCAATCACAATATAATGATCATAACATACAGAGTTGCAGGCATAAAATTATAATTTTCCCATTTATTTATGTGAAAACCAACAAAGAAAACAAAAATTAAAAAAAAAAACTGCTATTCATTATTAGGAATTTTTTATACTAGGCTTAATTATTTCTGGCTAAAATGTAGGGAAAGCTTGATAGGTTACCTCTCTTATATTTATGTCTTCATATATAAGTTAAATTGTCATAACCAATAAGCAACTAGCTTTTAACCAAAAAAATAATATAAAATAATATCCTATAATTTATAAATTTGTTCAACATATATTAAAGAAATGTTAACTTATTAGATTTGTTTAAAAAATTGTTTGTTGACAAAAAATATAGAATTGATTGTAACCATATAATACAAATGAAACCAATTTCAACCATAGAATAAAACAAATCCATCAAATTACTAAAACTTAGTAATAGTAAAGATGGAGTATTGTTTAAGCTTTAAATATGATCCATATAAATACACTTAGTTAATAATTTACAAGGTAATAAAATTATTATATAGAAAAAGTCCCTAAATGTCTAAATCAAACTTTCATTATTAATTTCAAAATCCCATCAAAAAGAGGCCTGCATCTAAACCATGATTTGGTCTAGTTTTGCACAGTCTAATATCACCTAAAGTTGAATTAGTTATTCTTATCAAATGATCTGAAGGTTTAGACTCCATGTGAGTACCTGAGCATCATCACCCCCATTGAAAATGGATGTACCATCATGTTTTAACCTAAGCTGTTGAATAAGATTTCATGATGTGGCATGTTAAAAAGGTTTGATAAAAAAATTTCTTAAATTACTAAAGCCTACATGACAGAACATAAGTTTTTAATTCTTCAATAATTGCTAAAGCCTACATGAAAAAAAGTTATTATTTCAAGACATCAATTCCTAAAGCCTACATGATAGAACATCAATTTTTTATTCTTTTGTAGAATTTCTTGAAATTCAATTTGTAGGTCCCTAAATCCTAAACAAAGAACATTTAAAAAGAAAAAATTTATGAGAAAGAAAGAGAGAAAGACTAACCATTGAATGAATGAAGCTTTTGGTGAGTAGTGATCCCTTTCCCTTAGATGAAATTTTTATGAGAGAAGCAATTGGGTGGATGGAAACAATAGATCTATTAGAGAAGGATTGAAATCCTAACAAAACAAAGGCGATTTTATATATAAAGAAATAATAGATCAAAGCTTAAGGTAAGTACCAAGGTTGAAGATGATGACTACTTTCTCTTTTTTGCTCAATGAGAGGCAACTCAATAAGAGTTGCTATAGAGTCTAAATCTAGCTTTATTGCTTGAAAGCTTGACTTTCTTCTTTCTGGCATGACTGTTTTCTTTGCTAAAATAAAAGAAGGGAATGGATGGAAGCTATTGGGATGAAGAAATAAGGTGGATTGGATGGATGGGAAAAAGTTTAAAGAGTTGAGACTTGGGGTTAGACAAACTTGGAGGCAGGAACAAATAGAAACCTAAAAAAATTGCATATATATATATATACATACACAAGAGTATTTTAGTAAAGATCCTAGGTCGAGTCGGGTCAAGTTTCATATAAACCCACCTTTGACCCAAATTCACTTTTCAAAAAAATAAAATTGACCAAACCTAAAATCTATTTTTCAAAAAAAAATTTGACTTTATTTGGTCGCATCAGAACCCAATGGTTTCAGGTTGATTTACCATCATTACACATAAAGTTGATTTCTAAAGGAATACATAAAGGATTATGTTCTTAAGCAATTGACTAAATGTAGTTGATTAGATGTAAATCACTATAAATGCATAGCCCATTCAAGTAATAAGAGTAGTGAGTTGAGTATCGTTCCCTCAAGGATCGATTTGGAGTTTGCCTAGGTCTAAGTACCAAAAGACAACATTCTCAAATTATGTTTAGTTCAATCAATTTACAAAATAACCTAATCAATCTACTAAAAATTGAAAATACATTTATAAGGAATATTAGAATTGAATAGAAGAATGCTTCAACTGTAAACGAATAAAACCAAAGACCTAAATGCATTAATAAAGAAAATGTACAAGAACAAGAATTTAATCTAGATCTAATTAGGAAAATGAATGCAATGCATAAAATAAGAAGAAATCAAAACCAAATGTAGAAATTGAAATTAGGAATTAAAAGTAGATTTCAAATTTTCAATATATTAAAACCTAAATTTAGACTTCAATTTAAAGAATGAACTTAAAAGGAACTAAATACATCAACTTCAATAAGTAAACTTCAAAATATACAAAATAAAATAGCTTAAAACACTTGAAAACATTCTCAACTAACTAGATCAAGATTTAACATTTAAAATAGAGTAAAAAAATCAAATTAAGAAATCAACATGTAAATGCATCAATTTGAAGGCAAGAAAAGGAAATTTAACATCTAAACTCAAGAAAAAACAAGGAGTAAGAGGGAAAAAAAGATTGGACTACCTCTTAGCTAGTTGAAAAAGAGCCAAATAGCCTCTACACATCTTTATCTACTGCCAACAACAACAACTTCAAAACTTTATTTAAGAAAATGTAGAATGAATTTTGTAATGAATTTTTTTGAAATTGTAAATCTATAAGTGAAAGAGTAAAAGCACAAGAAAATCATGATAAAAAGTTCAAAAAATCGAAGGTGGATTACTGTAGCAATTTAAAAACAACAACATAAATAAAAGTATATTTGCATTAAAATGAAGTAAAATGCAATGTAAATTTGTTAAAAATCTTAAAGGAACTTGAAAAAAGCTTTAAGGCTTCCTAGAGAGAAAATGAAATTCCAAGGGAAAAGAATTTCAAAAACTATAGATAATGAAATTTGGAGTTATCACCCAATTCAACCCTATCTATAGATTAATCCTAGATCTAGAATAGTCAATGAGTTTCCTTTAAAATGCCACTTAGGATGCCATTTTGGAAAAGATGTTTCCAACTCATTTAAATATTTTAGAATCTCTAAATTTGCAACTCCACTTTTCATCTCTTATTTAAGTCATGTGAAAAATATGATTCTAGGATCCATTGTATCTCCCAATGAGCCAATTAAAGCCATTATTTGTCCAAGTTGGCATGTCCATTGGCCTTCTTTAGTGTTCATACTTGCACCACCAATGTCTTCCACTTTATGTTTCGCTATCTTTGCTCTTCACTTTGCAACTTCCTCAAGCTTCAACATTGGTGATCCAAGTGATGTAATTTTTAGCCAATGAAATATCCCTAAAATGCCAACTCAGCTCAAATTAAGCTCAAACTATGCCTTGCACTCCTCTTGTTACCTCCTTTCTTAAGCTACCATGTAACTTCTTTACAAAACTTAAACATGTTTAATTAGCTCAAGAAAGAAGGCAAATTAAGTATTATAAATATTTATTGACTTAATTTATCCAATTGTATCTTATTAACAAATTAAAAAGTAAATGACAATTATATTTCTAATCATTGTCTTTTTTATAATAGACAATTTTCATTTTATAATAACCATCATTTATATCAAAATAGATGATAGTTATTATAAACAATTGTCATCTATTATAGTTCAACTTGTAATGAATTAAACTGGCTATCACCTTACTTAATACTTAGAAATGACAAGATGTATTACATTGTTTGTCATATGACAATGTATTAAATTGTATTAATAAATGTAGACACTTAATTGTTTTTGGAATAATTTGATCATGTTCGATTGTGATTAGCCTTGGAAGTATCAATTTTGAGTGACTTGAGTGTTTCGATCTCATTTTAAATATTCAAGCTCATTTTTTGCATTAACTAAAGCTAGATTTAATTCAGTTTTGGATCAATGGAATATAAGGCCCAACATGGGTCAAGGTCATTTTTTTAGGACAAATATGACCTATCATGTAACCCGATCAATGCCCAAGCCTAAAAGAAGGCCTGAATATGGGCCAAACATAGCCCAATTAAAAGGCCTTTGCATCGCCTATTTATACAACGCAAATGTAGCCCAGCAAGGAGTCAAACTTGGTCCTTATGGAAAAGCCCAAAATAATAAAAAAAGAAAGAGAATAAAGAAAGCCCATTTGTTTTTCTTCGAGACCCATTCGATTTTTCACGAATGAAAGGGTTATAAAAGGTAGGGCTAGGAATTGATAAAAGAGAGGAAGGGTTTTGGTAGACAAAAAAAGGAACAAGTTTAAGAGGAGCAAAAAAAATGAGAAAAAGAGAAAAAAAACAAAAAAAAGAAAGAAGATCTTCGCTAAAAAGGAAGGAACTTTGCTAAAAAAGGAGAAAATCATAGCTTTTAAAGAAAGCAAAAAAGAGGTACATTTTTTTCTCAAAATTTTAGTTTTATTTGTATTATTATTAACTATAAATGCAAATTGTACTAGAATGTTCCTCATATGTCCTAATTTGAAAATTTTCTATAAAAGGGTCAGCATGGCTCTACCTAAGACTAGTCTCTTAAATGTTGGGTTGGGATTTACACATCTAAAAATCATCCATTACAAACTAGTAAGGCACCCTGATCTTTACCCATGATAGGTTACAAAAAAGGTTCAATTTGAGTGAGAGTGTTTCAATAGCTATTGTGGAGGTATTCACCTCACGAGAGTATAGATATTTCACTCTCTCATAAAAAGGTAAAAGCATGAGTATAGAGGTCATGCATGTAATGCAAATGTGATCATTTGTGAAAGAATGCATGCAAATGTGATCATTTGCAAATGAATATGCCAACACTTTCATTATAATCCCTATCCTAAATGCCCTAATATTTATTAAGAAAAGTACATGGAAGCCATAATAAAAAAAAAAAACATATAATAAATGACACAACCAAAATAGGAACACAATGTAGAATTATTTTTTAGAAAATCAAAATTAAAGAAATCAAAGTTAAATAGTAATTAAGACCCTTAAATAAATAGGCACTGTGGGAATACTAATCATTCCCATAAGTAACCATACTTCTGAACCTAGTTTTGTTTTCATAGACCAAAATGTTTTTGATAAACTTTAAACTCATTTTATTATTTTATTAAAAAAAAAACTTTTTAGGTGGTCAATCACATCTAATTAAAAAGATTTGTGACGACTCCTTTGGTTTTCAAACTTTTAAAATTTTAGTTTAGCGGTCCTCAAAATAATTACGAGAATAAATTATAAAATTGATATATGATATATACATAATGTACAAAATAAACCCATTCACATTAAGTAGTGAAGCTAGACACATAGTGACACCATTCCATGTGCATTTGATCAATTTCCTCCATGGTGAATTGTTTCTTATCTTGCAACTGCAAAAAAAAAAAAAAAAAGAATTACAATGTAAATATGATATCAAGATATTCAATTAAATTTACATGTTGTAAATAGCATGTATATATTGTATACATATTTCTTGTTTAGTGTGGAAATTAGATGGTTTTCTATAATTTCCTTTATAAAAGAAAAGACATAAAAGCCACACTCACTTGTTCCTAGTTGACAAGGAACCTAGAAGAATGAGGCAAAATAATTTAATTAATACAATTTTTGCACATGTGAGCTATTTAATTTGGAAGGCCAAATAATAAACAACTTATGTACCTTGAAAGAATTCAAAGTTGTAACCTTTTTCAACTTTCTTTCTATTGATTAAACATACTCAATCCACTAGACCAACAACAAAACATGTGCACATATTATAAATATATCAAGTTTAAAAGAAAGTATAACTATTGAAATTCATGGTTAAAGTAAATAAGCTTATTTCTTTATTATATCTTTTAGATCTTGTTTAGGATCCAACAAGTAAGCTTTATTTATGCATAGCTTGATGACAACCAATTGCTAATGGCCTATGAAAAAAATTGCAACATATAACCAATTGCCATTAGTCACCCTAAACCATGTAGTTAGCAAAACTTACCCAGGATAGTGTTGTCCAATGCTATTGCCTCTGCATTGGTGCATTGATGAAAAGCACCATTATTGTGACTTATGTTTTATGGGTCAATGAAACCATAAAGATATGTCTTATTTTGCTCTTTCAATCACATGTCAAGAAAACTATAATGAAAGTAAATGAAGTAATAAGTATAGAACTTTTGTATGAAATTCAAATAAGATATAAATGAATTGAATGAATGCATGAATCAAATGGCTAACCTTATGCAAATGATGATTTTTGAAACACTTATTTCATTTACAATAGCAAATCAACTTATTTATTTATTTCCCATAAATGCCATAGTTGAATAAGAAAATAATCTTTCATCGATTGTCACAATTATGGTTTCCTTAGCCAACAATGTCTTATTGATAAATTAGACAAAATATTCCATAGGATTCAATTATGTCACAATCAAGTTTTCATCCATTGAATTGGATGAATAAAACTATTTTGTTGATTATATTTAATTAGTACTCCTTTAACTAATTCAATGCCAAATAAAAGAATGAACAAACAATAGTCTACATACTTAATTAATGCCATAGTTGAATAAGAAAATAATATTTCATTGATTGTCACAACTATAGTTTCCTCAGTCATAATGTCTTATTGACATATTGGACAAAATATTCCATAGGATTTAATTATGGCACAATCAAATTATCATCCATCGAATTGGATGAATAAAACAATTTCATTATTATATTTAATTAATACTCCTTGAACTAATTCAATGCCAGAAAAAATGATGTGCAAACGATAACTTAACTACTTAATTAATACTCAATTTATGTACAAGGGGAAATTGTATTACTTGAATAGCATAAGCTTCATCCCCATATACTTCTCCCACATTTTCATTCACTACATAAACCATATTATCACTAGTAAAAGTAGGTTCTCTGTTAATTGACTATGACAACAATTATGTCTCCAATGTCTTAGTATGTTCCTCTAACAACATTTGCTGCTCATTTAATAGTTTTTGATGCTCCACTAATTGCTTCTAAATTTGTTTTATTTTTTTTCTCAAAAATAGCATCATTAGATGTGCGAGATTGTCATCATGCATTAAAGTAACAATGCAAGAAACAAAATTCTCAATGCTCCTGACACGGCTAGGTCTGTCTTTATTAAAGAAAGCCTTTATCCTTGCATCAATGCCAACTTGAAGGGCAATTTTAACTTATGCCAATTTCGTGGCATAGTCATCCTAAAACACACCAAAAAAAAAAAAAAAACTTAATTCATAATTTGGAAAAAAGGGACTATTCATAATTAGCAAGTGAGTGTATATATGAGCTTACAATCTTATAGACCGTTTCTTTAGTTGCATCATCCTTATAAACTTCACTTTTAGATGCATATGATGTTTTCTACACCTCGGATCTTATTATCTTAGGACTTATTTCACTTTTCTTGCTATCTTATGCAACATTAAAAATAAATGGTAATGTAATAAAGTTGAAATTATTTGAACCAAGCTTACGAAAATAACCAAAATACTTACAAGTTCATACTTCACATTTGTATAACCTTTTCTTACTATTCTATGGTTGTATATCTTATATGCCCTTATATTATTTTGTTTTCATTTAATTCTTACATGAAAAATGATTAAATATTACACATTAGTAACCATTTGAATAACAAATCCTCTTTAATATATTTATTCAATAACAAAGGTATCTATGCATACCTTGAATGCTTGTAATAATTGAGATTTAACAAATGCATCACAATCTTCTTGAGAAATTATGTCTTCATACAAAGAAATGAGTTGAGCCAAAATGTTCAAATTGTCTCTATTAAGGTATGTGTAGGCTTTTGCTAACTCCATTTGAAGTCTCTAAGTTTTTTACCATCTACTTGCAAGACTTTTTGTAAGTTGGCTTTTACCTCAAAGTGCTCCTACCAAGAAGGAAAGAATACATTAAAAAATTTGTATTACAAATCAATATTATTATGTGAGTAAATATAACTTACCAATGCTGACTCTCAAATCTTTTACTTTTGCTCATCAGAAACATTAAACCAGTACTTAATGAAAATAGGTATTGACTTTCAAACACTACCAATTTGACTTTGCTTCTTGGCATTGATACTTTTCAAAGGATACCCTAATTTGTTGAAATTAACTTTCAATTTTTTACAAGGAGGAAGTGTATACAACTTGACCAAATTGGTGTCGTCTTGATTTGTTTTTCTTTGATGCATCTTTATCAACATTCCTCTTATCTCTGGACATTGTATATGTACTAATAAGATAACACACATTTAACAACAACAAATTATTTATCCTTTAAAATATTCTAATAACACACAAAACTCCCAATAATAATGGTTTTTTGTAATGTCTTATAGCTTTGGGTTTTAATATCACCAAGAAAATGAGTTATTTTTTACTTGGAAAAAATGATGGCGATGACAACAATGAAGGCAATTAACAAAACTTACAAAAGAGCATATCGTAGTATAGACACCAAATTTGTCTAGGTCTCAGTTTAAGTTTTTAGGTTTTATCGAGCTTACGGGCCAAAACCCGATTTTTTTTTCGAGCTTGAGCCCACTGTTCTACTTCATTTTATTTTTATATTTATTCTTCATATATTAATTTATTAATTAAGCACAAAAAATACAACAAAAAAAACTTAAATAATAAACAATAAATAAAGAAAAAAATAAAAAATAAGGAGGGCTAGTGCCAGTGGGTGTACGGCACCACTGCCACCCCCTATCTAATCCCTTTACTAGAGCACCAACCACCCTTATAAACTACCTTACACATACCTCCAGCCACCCCTGCAACTGCCAGACCAGCCACCCTTATAGCCTCTAGCCATACTTGTAGCCACCTCCTACAGCCACGACTTATTCCACTCACTATCCCAAACACCCAGCTTCTTAAAACACCTAGCTCCCTTCCCTTCCAGATCTTTGAACACAAAAAAACACAAACCCAAAAACCCAACTCTCAGACCTTCAGAAACCCCAAATCATACCCCAAAACCCTAAGGCTCAGATGCATACCCTTGAACACCCCAGCCCCCAAAGACCTTACTCCAAAAACCCATGGCGTGACCTCATCCTACAACTTCATCCCCAAGTAATACTAATTAAACCCAAAAACCCCTCACCTATTAGAAAGCTAAAAACCCTCTAACTTAAGCACTGACAAAAAAAAAAAACTACTAGAAAACCAACCCCAAAAAAAAAACATAGTCCTTCCCATAAGGAAGAACCCAGTGCCAAGCTACCTGCCAAAAGTAAAAAAAAAATCATCATTAATTTTGATTTTTATAAAAAAAAAGGGAGACCAAAAACTTCAAGGCTCGATTTGCTCCTATTGGAGTTACTTTCAATGAAAAAGAGATCGAATCTGAAAAAAAGATATTGAAGAGAGTTTCTTTGAGCATTTTGACATTTCTCAACCATCGACGACTTTTGATGACGATCGTCGTTGGTGACCACAAGCGGTAGCCGACATGACTACATGGCGCAGAATTTTAGTGAGGCCAGACGGATTTTTTTAGCTCTGAAAAATTTTTTTGGCAGAAAGATAAAATGAGCTAAAAACATTTTTTGGCTTTATATAGAAGACTAAAGCCCAAAATGATGCCATTTTAGGCCAAAGAGGATCCACACATGGACCCGAACCGAACTCAGGATTTGTGCGACCTAACCTGGCGACCGATCCTTCAACTAGCCCTATACCAGTTCAATTGAACCATGGGCTGAACCACCACTCAGTCGGTTCAACCGAACGGCTCATTGAACCGCCCTTTTTTTTGGTCCAACTGAATTAGTGTTGATTGAAAAGTTGACAAGTCCTATTCAGGGAAAAAATTTTATTTTTTTAATTTATATATATTATTTATATCATTTTTAACATTAGTATTATTGTTATTTATGCATGTTTTAAAACTTTTATAATTTATTAGAATAAATATTTGTTGTTTTATAATAATAATTAATAATAAATAATAATAATAATAACAAATTGATAATAACAACAATAACAAAAAAAGATTTCAAATTTTTATATATATTTTTCTTTAATGATAATAACCTAAGTGTTAAATAAAAAATTATAAAATAATTATAAATAAATTAGTGATAAGAAAAATTTTTCTGCTTAGATATCGAAGGGAATATAATCGTGTTTTAAATAATGACAATTTCACTTAGATGTTGGAGAATTATTATAAAAAACAACAACACTAAATAAATTAGTAATTTTATTAACAATAAGTTGTCATAAAAAGAAAATATATGAGGTTTTTTAACTAATTTTCAAAAATTATAAAAACCAAACTTGTTTCGAAAGTCCATCTAAATGTTAGAGATTTTTAGAGATGTTCACTTTTAAAAAAAAAAAAACCCTAAAATCAAAACCTTAAACCTCAAACCCTAAAACAAAACTCTAAACCCTCCAAACCCTAAAATCAAAACTCCAAAGCTCAAAACCCAAAATTGAAACCCTAAACCCTCTAAACCCTAAAACTAAAACCCAAACTTTCCAACTCCTAAAACTCAAGTTATAAAACCTCTAAACCCTAAAATTGAAACCAAAAACTTTCAAAACCCTAAACCCCAAACCCTAAAATCCAAAAATCTTAAAATCTAAAATCTCAAACCTTAAAACCTAAAACCCAAATTTGTGTACACAATCCCGAATCATCACTTAAAAGTCACCAAGCTTTAAAACCTCAACCCATACCCAGGTTCAATACCATTTCAAAGTTTTAAGGATATGTGCAAAAATCTCAAATGGAGTAATTTGTTCTCGAATGTCGCCTAGACGATGGGGTATTTAAGAAACTTTATTCCATTAAGTTTTTCTCGTAAGTCCTTAATTCGCTTTAACAATGAATTGATAAGTAATGAATAAAAAGTATACTAATAAAATAGGATCTTAAATATAAATAGTAACATATAAACTCTACCTAGGTGTTGGAGAGTCAAGGTGGTCTCATTATATTTAAGAATCCATCTTTTTAAATTGCATTTCATCATCTTGCATAATATTCATTGGCATACATACATCATTATATTATTGTTGGCACTCTTTTTGTATTTCTCTGTCTTTAATTTTATTTGCTACATGATAATGCCATTATTTATTTTTTCATATAAAATGTTTTACAAAACAAAAAAAAAATGCATATTTTAAAATTGTGATATTATAAAATAAAGCAAAACAACATTTCGAAGGAAATAATTCTTGGTACTCTACCTAGATGTTAGAAAGTCACCAACAATTATCTTCTACAAATAGTGTTATTTTTATATAGTGTTAAATTTTAAGCAAAAAGAGTTATTTTAAATTTTACCTAGATGTTAAAGAATTTTAAAATAATTCTTTAACTTAAAGATTTTTCCAATATTCCTAAATGAAGAGTTTTAGCACAAATTTATTTTTTAAAAAATAAAGGAAATTAGCATTAAATTTTGAAACTAGACCATTTCATCCAACATAAAAAATAGTGCATGATTAAATGGTATCAATTTATGGGCGCTGTGGGGGTGCTAATCCTTCCCCACACGTAACCAACTCCTGAACCGAACCTAGTTTTCATAAACCAAAATTTTTATTTTTGATAAACTTTAGACCCATTTTTATAGTTTTATTAAAAATATAAACTTTAGGGTGGCCAATCACACTCTAAAAAAGATTGGTGATGATTTTTTATTTTTTTCAATTTTTAAAATTCTTTAAATCTGGTTATCCCAAAACCATTACGACATGCAATTAAAGGAGAACATGTAAAGTGAGATGATTAGTTAATGACCAAAAAAGAAGATGAAAAAAGAAGAGATGGTTTTTTTCAGTGAAACTAACGTAAACAAATAACTTTTAAAATACCAAATATCTAATTTTAAGGCTATAGTCGTATTATATGATGGTTTGTTATAAAAATCATTGTTAAATACTAATATAGATGATGTTTGGACCAACAACCATCATTTTTTTACTATTTAGATGATGTTTGGTACTTTTAATTGTCATGTTTTTTGGATGTTAAGTAAATCTCTTTGTTAAAATTGACATGAAATAAACAATATAATAATTATATTATTATTTATATATATAAATAATTTAAATTACATTTAGTATTTATATATATATATATCTATTATATATTGATATATATATATTTATATGCAAAAATAAAGTATATTACACTTATGTTTATAAAATATAAATTAATTTAATTAAACAATTTACATGTTAAATAAATAAATATATTATGAAAATGTTAAATAAATTAGTTATTTATATAATTTTATGAATGTCTTGTGTTTCTTATGTGTCATCAAGGGCAATATAGGAAAAAAATTCATTTAGTATTTTTAGATTTTGTAAATGAAACACCAAACTTTTACATTCCTTTATGCTAAACCAAACGTCAAAATTTTCTAGTACTTGAAATCTATCAAGTGATTTAAGGAAATCATTTTCCTATAAGGAGTTCTAGATTTCGCAAACCAAGCATCATTTAAGATCTAAATAACATAATTTAGGCATAATAGTAATTCAACATTATCATGATGTTATATTATAATAAATTATAAACTTAATTTAAGCATGTTATGATGCATACTTATGTCTACATGTTAAGTAATTAGTGTGTTATATTTCATATCTAAACTATGCTGTGAAAGGTTTGAGGATAGTTATTTCGATGTTGGTGTTGACTAGTGATTGATATGGACAAAGTTTTATATTGGTTAGTGAAAGGTTTGAGGATAACTATCTCGATGTTGATGTTGACTAGTGATTGATATGGAAAAAGTTTCGTATTGGTTAGAACTTTTTTGATCAAGTTGATATTCAAGTAGAGTTTCATTTTTACTAGAACTTTTAGACTCTTTGGAATTCAGGACTCCTCTATCTTGGCCTTTGATTCATGGGCTTATACCCTTAAGCAAGGATTCTTTGAAATTCATGCTCTTTTGGGTTGAACTTTAGAATTTCTTAATATTCTTGAAGAATACTAAAAAAAAAGAGAGACACTAGAGTAGAAAAGTTTTTTCAAGGATTTTAGAACTGTTCTAGGATATGGAAAATGAAAAATGAAAAGGACATTATACAAATAAGGTTAAATGGAATGGGCAATCCTGATCGAAAGCCTAAGACAATCTAGATTTATTGAAAATTTCGGCATTTATCGAATAAAAATGAGATCATTATCATTTTTAAGATAAATGGTCAAATAATTCAAGAACATTTAGATAAATATGAAAACTCATTCAACACTATCTACTTAGTGTTTGGATCGATCGACACTAGGAAGTGTCAAATGACTCCTATTTAATCCTTATCATTTTTAAAAATCCTTTGATTAAAATAATTTGACCTTATCTCAAAGCCTTGGACTTGAATTGATCAACAATAAGGAGTTCTAATTAAGCTTTAACTAATTTGGTTTGGTGGAAAAGTGAAAAAAATTCATCCAAGTTCATGCTTAACCTTAACATAACCAAGTCAATTGACACTAAACATAACATTATACTTAATAGATCTTGGTAGAAAAGAAAAATTCATCCATGTTCATGCTTATCCTTAGCACAGTCGAGGTTGATTGATACTTAACATGACTTTTACTCAATAAATTGACATAAGTTTGTGAAGACCAATTCCTCATTTGATCCTTAACGAAAATTTCATTTTGGTTCAAGCACAATCAGATTTTTAAAGTTCAAATTAGGGTGCAAATTTTGGTACTTACAAGTTGGAAAACCTTTAATGCAAACTGATGTGAATTGTAGACGATAATCTGAACTAAAAAATGATCCAAATCTTAGATAATCGATCCTTAAAAAAATAGTGTCCCATCTATTAGAGGATGTTCACCATGCAAACCCAAATTCAAGAGAACACAAACCTTAAAAGACCTAAATTAGAAACAAAAATTGAACATGAAATGATATCTAAAATCGAAATGTCTTATGAACACAAACTCACCTATCTACCCCATCTAATTACAATAGTATTTACTTTCCTAATCATGAATGTATTAATCTATATATTATTTATTTATGAATATATGCATTTTTATTTAGTAACTAATTTATTTTTTTAAATATAGTTATTCGATGTTGAGATAGATATTATAAAAAAGAATCACAACTTAACTTAGATCAAACAAATTAAGAAGTTCTTGTCTATGATAACTACAACAAAGATGTGAAATACAAGTTGAAAGATCTAAAGTAAAAAAAAAAAAAAAAAAACTAAAACTAAAGCCATTCATACGATTCGAATGTCGTAATTATTACACAATGAAAAGTTGATTCTATTTTAAATTTACTCTATGGTGCATAATGTCTAGATCCAGGGATCCATCGCTAGATATTAACTTAAAGGAGTCACCACCAATCTTTTTTATCTAGGTGTGATTGGCCACCTAAGGAATCTATCCTTTCAGGGAACACCTAAGTTTAAGTGTCTCTAAAAGAATAGGTCTAGTTCTACTAACCAGAACAGGGTTTGGGAGTTCGGTTACGTGTGAGGAAGGTTATAGCACCCTCACAACGCCCATCGAAAGATGGTACTAGCCTAATTTTGTGATATCCAATAAGCCTTAAAAATTTACCAATTAATTAATTATTGAAAATTATTCTCAATCGACTCTAATTCTTTTAGCAAAAAATTGAGAAAATTCCCTCACTTCAAGAGTATGCAAGAAAACTACTGTTTCACTTGCAGAGGCTCTATCATCGGATTATTTAACATTAAAAACATTCAAGAAAATAAAAAGGAAAAAGAAAAAAAATGATTGCTTTAGATATAAACTCTTTTCTCTTCAAAAATTCATTGCTTTTGTACAAGGAAAATTGATACTTTCAACTTTTTCTCAAAAAAACCTTTTTCTTTGAAAACTTATTTTTAAGAAAAATTGATATTTTCAACTTTTCCTCGAAAATATTTTTTAGAAAACTTATTTTCAAGGAAAATTGATACTTTCAACTTTTCCTCAAAAATATTTTTTAGAAAAACTTATTTTCAAGAAAAATTGATACTTTCAACTTTTTCCCAAAAATATTTTTTAGAAAGCTTATTTTCAAGGAAAATTGATACTTTCAATATATTTTTTTGAATTTTATTTAAATAAAATAATAAAAATAAAAATAAAGATAAAAATAGAATAAAATAAAATAAGAAATACTAAATAATTCTAATATAATCAACAAATAATAATAATAATAATAATAAATAAATAAATGAAAAAAAAACCTACGAATGGCTCGGCTTAGCGGCTTGGCTCGGCTTCAAAAATGACTCGCACTCGGGTCGCACTCGGGTCACACGCGGGTCAAAAGTAGGTTGATGCTCGGGTCGGGTCATTCGATTTCAAGACATACGGATTCTCTGGGAATAGTAATGCCAAAATGATGTCGTTTTCAACAGGTATAAAAGGCTATATCTTCGATTTTTCAGTAGATTTCCCGTTTTCTTTCTCTCTCTTCTCTTTCTTTCCTCCTCCCTCTCTTTAAACAGATGAAAAACTTCGATTAAATCTCGTCGGATTCTAAAAAATATCATCAGAATCTGAGTTTTTTGTCAAAAGTTCACCAAAAAGTTGGTCAATTTTTGAAAATAGTTACCGAAAACTGGGTAGCTGGTCAAAAAATTCAATCGATGCCGAAAAAGTCATCAAAAAATTCAAACTTCGTAGAAAAATTCAACCAAAATCTGAAAATTTTCCAAAAATTTCCAAAAAAAAATACGCCAAAATTCTAAAAAATTCTTGAAATTGCTTTTGGCCCTTCTGAACACATTTTTCTTTCTCTTTTTGCTCTTTTTCTCAGTCAGTCCTCTTTCTGTTCTGTTTCAGCACCTATTTATAAGGATTGATCAAAAAAGTTTTTGATCAATCCCAATTCCTCTTTGGATTGGGATTCAATCTTTGAATCCAATATGGACTCTGATTGAATCCAAATCCACGGTAGAATTTTAGATTTTTATCCCAATCCCAGTCGAATAAGAAGAAAAAGAAAAGAAAAGAAAAGAAAATAAATATATATATATTAATAGATAATTGAAAGAAAATAATTAGATAAATAAAAATATTAATAGATAAATAATAATAATAATAATAATAGATAAATAATAAAAAAAACATATATATATTAATAGATAATAACATATGTTAATAGATAAATAAATATATATGTATATTAATAAATATATATGTATATTAATAAATAATAATAGTAATAATAAATAATTAAATAAAAAATAAAAATAAAAATGACAATAAAAATAAAAAATAGACTTACTCATTTGGACGAGGCCCAATTGATCCGGGCCTAGACCAAATTGGGTGTCTACAGTTGCCCATCTTTGCACATTTTTTGTGAAACAGAAAATTGCACAAAGACGTAGATACCCATTTAAGACTTCACTCGACCTTTTTCTTTTTTTCACTTTTTTTCGTTAAAATTTTGATCAAAGCTCCTCTAAGCAGAGGTTCAACGACTTTGAAAAACATAAACAAAGCTCCTCTAATCAGAGGCTCTACAACTTTGAAAAACATAAACAAAGCTCCTCTGCTCCTTTAATCAGAGGCTCAACAACTTTTGAAATTAAATTGCTCCTCTAAACAAAGGCATCGTAACTTTGAAAAATAAACAAAGCTCCTCTAAATAGAGGTTCAACGACTTATAGAACAATGAATTGCTCTTCTAAACGGAGCGAACCATGATTGTTGAAAAATAAATTGCTCCTCTAAACAGAGGCACCACGACCATTGAAAAATGAATTGCTCCTCTAAATAGAGGCACCACGACTGTTGAAAAATAAATAGTTCTTCTAAACAGAGGCATCACAACTTTGAAAAATAAATGACCCTTGACGATCAAGTCCAAATAAGTTAAAAATCGTGTTTGAAGGAATTTCAGGAGATTATGCCAAAGGTCTTACAAATCAACCCTGAAACCGTGAGACATCCTATTTCAAGGATTAAAAACTTACCTGACAAGCTTTTTCTCAAAATTGAAAATATTTTCACATCTGTCTTCTCTATGTAGGATGTTGAAATACCCCTGCTTCTTGAATTTATGCACTATATTTTTTTGAATGTAGTATATGCTATGCAATGCATATGAAATTCAATGCATGCTATGCAAATGTTGGCTAATTAATTCCTATTCAATTGTGGTACTCAAGTTTCTCAAGCTCTTTTCTTGGGCATCGAACCCTTTGATTCTTTAAAGACCAAATTACATTGCTCTTCTAAGATCGAGCCAATGTAACTCTAAACCATCTCTTCCATCTCTTTCCAAATTCAATGTCCTTATCAAGAACTGAATATCTCGATTCTGCCTTTATCACTCTTGACTTATTCAATGTATTGTAAAAATCTTTCATGCCATTATTCATTTATCAATCATTATTTCAAACTCAAAAAGTAAGAATGTATTTGCACATTTCTTCCATTGTAGGGTATTAAGAAGAAAAAAATAAGAAATAGTCAACAGAAGAGGCATATAAAGAGTGAAATAGAACGTCTTTTATTAGCAAAATATTGACAAACTTTGGCTAAAGAAGAATTAGAAGGATAAGTATGGGGGACAAAGCCCAACAATGAACAATCGAATAATCATGATAACACATCTCAAGGTTTTTTTGAAAACTCAACCATCTGATGTACTTAACAACTTAGAGCTCCTTCGAATTTGCTAGCCTCTATGCCAATAGATTTTTAAATTTGATGTTGTATTCTCCTTATCTAAGCTGCCTTTTCAAGTTTTCAACTTAGATAAACCCCTTATGACTCAAACTGCCCTTTTAGGGTTTTCACCTTGAGTCCTTGTTTTTCATTCACTTTTTTTTTTCTTTTCTTTTTTTCTTTTTTTCATTTTTCATTTTTTCATTTCATTTTTTCTCTTTTTTTTTAAGCATTGTATTTTTTCAGCAGCATCAAAATTTATGGGATAAGGTAAATCATTTTCATCCATCTCAGTCAGTATCAGTGCTCCACCTGAGAAAGCCCATTTCACCACATATGACCCTTCCCAATTCAGAGTCCAATTTCCTTTATTGTCATGCTGGATTGGAAGGATTCTCTTTAAAACCAACTCTCCTTCTCGAAAGCAACGAGGCTAAATCTTTTTATCATGAGCTCTCATTATTTTCCTTTGATATAACTAACCATGGCACAGTGCAGTCAATCTCTTTTCTTCTATGAAATTTAACTGTTCATAGCGTTCTTAAATCCATTCAGCTTCTTCTAATCTAACTTCTTTTAGAACCCTCAAGGATGGGATCTCCACTTCTACTAATAGTACAACTTCCATCCCATAAACCAAAGAAAATGAGGTTGCCCCAATAAAGGTGCGTACTGATGTTCGATATGCATGCAGTGTAAATGGCAACTTCTCATGCCAATCTTTATAAGTCTTGGTCATCTTTTCAAGAATTCTTTTTATGTTCTTATTGGCTGCCTCTACTGCTCCATTCATTTTCAGGCAGTATGGTGTCGAGTTATGATGCTTGATCTTGTATTTCTTGCATCATCTTACTATTTAGATTCTTAGCATTGTCTGAAATAATTCTTTCTGAAAGTTTATATTTACAGATGATCTCTCTCTTTATGAACTTACAAACCATAGATCGTGTTACACTTGCATATGATGCTGCCTCTACCCATTTTATAAAGTAATCTATCATCACAAAAATAAATCTATGCCCATTAGAAACCTTTAGGGTGATAGGACCAATGACATCCATGCCCTACATTAAGAATGGCCAAGGTGGTGCCATAACATGTAAAGCAGATGGTGGAGTATGGATCTTATCAGCATATATCTAGCATTTATGGCATTTATGAGCATAGTCAATGCAATCACTTTCCATTGTCAACCAGTAGTATCCTACTCTCATAATCAGTCTCACCATCATATGTCCACTGACATGTGCCTCACATATTCCATCATGTACCTCTTCAATGATTTTTCTTTCTTCAGCTTTACTTATGCATCTTAGTAATATTTGATCACGATTTTTTTGTATAGAACACCCCCATCCAGGAAAAAGCTCATAATCAATCTTCGGATGACCTTTTTATCATTTTTTGTTGTTTGAACTGGGTATTGTTGATCCTTAATATACTATAAGATATCATAATACTAGGGCTTCCTATCTTTCTCCTCTTCTACATTGGAATAATGAGTTGGCATATCCTTAACATCTAGCCTGATGGGCTGAATGTCAGTATTGTCATTAATTCGAATCATTACGATCAGAGTAGCTAATGCATCAACAATTAGATTCTCTTCTCGAGGTAAATGGTTAAATTGTATATCTTCAAATTGTTTAATCAACTCTAAAATATACTTATGATATAAAATGAGTTTGGAATCTCTCATCTTCTATTTCTCTTTCAATTGATATATAACTAGAGCTGAGTCTCCAAACACTTTTAATAATTTCACTCTTCTATCTATAACAGCTTTTAAGCCCATGACACATGCCTCATATTCAGCTATGTTATTTGTGCAATTGAAATTTAACCTTGTTGTTACAGAACAATATTGTTCTTTTAGAGAGATCAGAATTACCCTAATTTCATGTCCCAAGGTATTGGCAGCTCTATCAAAATACATTCTCCAATATTTTTCTCCATGCTCTTTTTTCTCCAGTTGGGAAATAGTCATTAGATCTTCATAAGGGAATTCCAACCTCATTGGTTCATATTCTTTAGTAGCACGATCTTCAAGAAACTCTACTATAGCACCTCCTTTTATTACCTTTTGACTGACATATATAATATCATATTTCGAGAGCATTACTTGCCATCTAGCAATTCTTCTAGACAAAGAAGGCTTCTTAAAGATGTATTTAATTGGATCCAATTTTGCTATGAGCCATGTGGTATAATAGAGCATATATTATCTGAGTCTTTTGGCAATCCACGCTAATGCACAACATATTTTCTTCAATTAAGAATACTTGGATTCATATTCTGTGAACTTTTTACTTAGATAGTAAATAGCTCTCTCCTTTTGGCTAGACTCATCTTGTTGCCCTAGCACACATCCCATTGATTTTTCACATACTATCAAGTATAGAATTAAAGGTTTCCTTATAACATGTGGTACCAACACTGGAGGGTTTGACAAGTATAGCTTAATTTTATCAAAAGCCACTTGACATTCCTCATTATATTTTCCAGGATTATTCTTACGGAGAAGCTTAAATATGGGATCACATTTGTAGGTAAGCTGAGAGATAAATTAAGAAATGCAATTCAATCTTCCCAGAAAACCTCGAACTTCTTTTGGTGTACTCAGAGGTGATAAATTTTGAATGGCCCGTATCTTGTCGGATTGACTTCAATTCCTCTTTCACTGACCACAAAGCCTAGTACCTTCCCTGACTTTACCCCAAAGGTGCACTTGACTGGGTTTAACTTGAGCTGAAACCTTTTCAATCTCTCAAATAACTTTTTGAGGCTAGTGACATGATCTTCACTCTCACAAGATTTTACAATCATATCATTTAAATACACCTCAATCTCTTTGTGCATCATGCCATGGAAGAATATTACCATGGCCCTTTGATATATTGGCCCAGCATTCTTTAACCCGAAAGGCATAACTTTGTAACAAAAGATTCCTCACATGATTACGAAAGTGGTTTTTTCCATATCATCTGCAACTATTTTTATCTGATTATACCTTGAAAACCCATCCATAAAGGAGAAAATTGAATGTTTAACCGTGTTATCTACCAGTGTGTTGATATAAGGCAAAAAAAAGTTATCTTTTGGACTAGCCCTATTCAAATCATGATAGTCTACACACATTCGTATCTTTTCATCTTTCTTAGGAATTGGTACTATATTGGTTACCTATTCTGGATACTTAGTCACTTGTAGAAAACCTACATCAAACTGTTTCTTCACCTCTTCTTTATCTTTAGTAGCATTTTAGGCTTCATTCACCATAGTTTCTGTTAGACTGGCTTACATTTTGGCTTTAGGGGTAATTTGTGCTCTACTATCTCCGTGCTCAGTCCTAGCATATCCTGGTAAGACCAAGCAAATACATCTATGAATTTTTGAAGTAAATCTACCAAACATTGTCTATCTCTTGATGAAAGTGAAGTACCAATTTTGACATCTTTTTTATTCTCTTCATCTCTCAGATTCACTAAGTCAACTATCTCCTGATGAGGCTCAATTGGCTTCTTTTCTTGTTCAATCAATCTCATTAGGTCCAGAGGCATAAAATATTCCTCAAAATTCTTTTCATTGTCAAGTTCATCAATGTTAATTGAATTCTCAAAACTAACCTCTTGATTGTTATCATAATTATCTTCATGTTTATTTAAGGACCTAAAATTGAATGAAATGGGATATGTTGGCAAGATGTGTTTGGAAAAATGGTAATAATGAAGACACAAGAAAAAGTGAATGAAAATGCATCCTTCCTAATCTTTATTAAAATAGTAAAAGATAAATGGCCAAAACAAGAAAGATCATCCCAATGCCTTGGGCAATAACTGTTGGGATGTTACAATTACATTGTATTAGTTTCAAAAGTCATGGGTACTTCAATGGCATTCCAATTGTTTAGCTCATAATTTGGCGAACAAAGGTTGACCCACCCCTCTTGATTAAGCCCTACTTCATCTTCAATAGCTTTAATGGTTAACTGGGCAAAAGCTCTTTTCAAGCTTTTTTTTGTATCTGGGTACATGAATCCTCTAGGTCTAAAAGTTTCATACAGGTGTGGGATAACCATTAGTCTTGCTATTTTTTGCTAGCCTTCTCTTGATCTCCCATTCTGTTACTTCATAACCTAGGCCTAACCTTTCACTATTGTCTACCACTGTCGGGGGTTCTTTTATTCCCTGCAAGTTCTTGCCCAGCCCTAATCCTAGATACCAGCCCTTATTAATAACTCGACTCATCACTATTCTTGAAAAAAGTTGATTTTAAACTCTTTCACCTACAAAATTAACTCATTCAAAAGATTGATAGGAATATTCTATTGCTTCTTCGACAGCCCTACATACGGAGTATTCAACGGTTGGGTCACTAGCATATCTTCTTCCCCAACTATCACTACCAATTGACCTTCTACATTAAACTTGATCTTTTGGTGTAAGGTAGAGGGCACCGCACCTACCATGTGAATCTATGGCCTTCTCAGTAGACAGTTATAAGAGGGAGAGATATTGATCACTTGAAACTTCACATTAAAAGTGCATGACCTAATTTGCAAGGGCATCTCGATATCTCTCAGGACTTCTCTTCTGGTCCCATCAAAAGCTCTCACGATCATTTGACTATCTTTCATATAAGAGTAGTCAATGTGTAACCTTGCCAAAGTTGACATAGGCATGACGTTGATAGCGGAGTCATTATCAATAAAGACCTTAGCTATGATATGGCCCTTGCACTTGACTATGATATGCAAAGCCTTAGCATTTCTCCTTTTCTTTGAGGAAATCTCATCATCGTTGAATGAAATATGATTCGACATGACTAGATTTCTAGCCAGGTGGTTCACATATTCAATAGATATATTATGTGTCACATATGCCTAGTTCAATACTTTCAGTAGGGCATTTCGGTATGGCTCTGAGTTTAACAACAGTGATAGTAATGAGATTCGTGCTAGCATTTTGTTCAACTATTCAACAACTGAATACTCACTATGTTTTAGCAACTTCAAGAATTCATAAGCCTTTTTTTTTACACTGGCTTCAGGCAATCTTTCTCGGGTTCTATTTTAGGGTTATTTCATCTTTCTTTTTCCTTAGTTTTCTCTCTTCTAGCCTTCTCCAATATTTTTGAAGTGTAGCACCTTCCACTTCAGGTAATGCCTCTTACACCAGTTATATTAGAGGCATCAACTTTAGAGACATCCCCTTCTTGCCCCTGAACTGCTGTATTATAGCTATATTTCTAGGATACAACTTTATCATCCTTATATGGGAAAGGAGTCAGAACTTTAAAAGTTATCAACTTGGGAATGAGTTTGTCTATGATTGACTTTGGCTTGTTCCCACAATGAATTGTTACCGACTTTAGAAACAACTTTGCAGGCTTATCAGTCATGGACACTTCAACACTTTCTAAGTCTTCCCATTTTTCGTAGACCTTCATCTGGTATGAATCCAAAAGCTTTTACACCTTTTGGTGAAACTACTCACAAGTTTTAATAGAGTGACCCATTACCCCACTATGGTATTTACAACTAGTGCCGACTATATATTCTCCATGATAGCTATGTGGACTCACTGGTTGTATCATGTCAGCTTTTCATAAAATATCAAACAGCTGACTAAGAGGTGTCTTAATATCTATCACTTCTTTCTTCAAATGGCACTCTTGTTCTTCACTCAAAACATTCACATTATGATTAGACAAAGGACTGCCACTAACATTTGGTGTAGTCACCCCTTCTGTATCAAAGCTAATCATTCCATCCTTGATCAACCATTGCACTTTATGTTTCAAGACGGTGTAATTTTTAGTAGAGTGACCAGCAATCCCATAGTGATAGTCATAATGGGCTATGGGATCATACCACTTAGAGTAAGGTGGCTTGAGGGGCTCTAATTTACTAAAAGTAATCAGATGATTGTTATAATGCTCACGATATAATTCTGTATAGGTTATTGGGATTAGGTCAAAGATAAGTTTTTTACGAGTAGTCGTTGCTCTGGTGAACCACCCATTGGGCTAACTAGACGAGTTTGGGGTCTTGGTGTAGGTTAAGTGCTAGGACTATATGTGATATTCTGAGGCCTAAGAAGAGGTTGATATGTTTGGGGATATGATGACTGTACAAATGGTTGGTATAGGTAAGGGAAAGTGTTATTTACAGCAAGGTAATATGGAAGGTATCCTTGTGGTGAATAGGGTTGATAACCCCCAAATTGTTGTCTATCAAAGCTCACAGCCTGAGCTTCAGTCTCTTTTTTCTTTTGGACTCTTTCGTTTGATGCTTCACCTCCTTCCAACTTTACCATTCTTGTTGGCACTCTCGATAATTTCTCTTAAAATTACCATGTCAGCAAAATTTTTAGTTGCATTCCCTAACATCTTCTCATAATATAAAGGTTTCAAAGTGCTAACAAATAGCACTGTAGTTTCTTTCTCAGTTAGAAGAGGTTGTACCTGAGAAGCTACATCCCTCTATCTTTGGGCATATTTTTTAAAAGACTCATTTACCTTTTTCTTTAGGTTTTGTAAAGATAAACGATCAGGAGCCAAATCGATAATATGTCGATATTGACTGATAAAGTCATGAGCCATATCGCTTCAAGAACGAATGCGAGTTCTGTCGAGCTGGACATGCCACCTGGCAGTGGAACCTATAAGGCTATCTTGAAAAACATGCATTAATAATTTTTCATTATAGGCATGGGCTGCCATCTTTCGGCAATACATGGTGATATGAGTTTTTGGGCACTTTATACCATCATATTTCTCAAATTTTGGTACTTTAAACTTTGGTGGAATGACTACATTTGGGACTAAGCATACCCCAGCAGCATCAACAGAACCATAAAATCTACAGCTCGTAATCTTTGTTCAAGCATACTAATCTTTAGATCTTTCTTAGACTCCGCCACTTTTACTTTTTCTTTATTTTTCAAGTCATCTAGATCAAGAATCGGTTCTACTACCTTTTTAGTAAAGACAAGATTTACATAACATGGTAATGTCTTCAATTTGAGGCTGATGGCATTCCAAGATATGTAGGATATACGAAGTGTTATGGTGGAACCTCTTGTGTAGACTAGGCTTGAGGTGGACCAAAACCTGGAGGATACAAAGGGTCGACCACTTCTTGTGATGGGGGTCTTTGTTGGCTTGTATTTTTTTTCTATTCTTTTTCCCTATTCAGCTTATTGAAAGCATCTAAAATCTTGTTCAACTCATTCTCAATCTTCTCATGTGCTTTTTCTAACTTTTCAAATCTGTGAGAATTTTCTTGCTATATCTGTCTGGCTCTGGCTCTTATGTTATATCGATAGGTAGGGTTCTCACTAGATGGAGCTATCATTGAACGTTGAATACCATATATTAGAATTAGCAAATTTATACTATCTCATGGTTACTTTGTTAAGTATAATGAGTGAGAATGCAATGAATGAAAATGCATGTATACAAAAAACATTTGCCTTAAGATGGTATTTAACTAAAAGATTTCATTTATTCCAAAAAAACTTTTATTTACATTGAGTTTATCATCCTAGAATTATAACCATAAAATTGCTTGATTTATTCATATTGGGCCTTGGCTTCTTCGATGAAGTTCAATAGACGTTGCCTATGTTCTCTTACTGGGGCCACCACTTGTTTTAATACCTCTACTTCGTCTACCATCTCTCTTACCTGGCATACCCCTTTACAAATTTGGGTTACTAGGTGCTCAATGTACTTCTGTCTTCTTAAGTTCTCTCTTTTACCACACCAGACTTGGTATGATAACTCTCTATGCTCTCTAACCAATGCAGCAATATGGTCTTCTTGTTCATTCAACTTTTATCTCAGCCTGTTTAGATAACTATTCAACATGTTATTCTTTGTCTGTACTTGGGTACTTTTTTCTTCCAATTCAGCATATTCTTACTTCAATCTTGCATTTTCTTCAGTCAGCTCAACAATGGTTATCTCTTTGGCCCTTTTTCTTACACATAACCTTTTATGTTCTTGGTGTAGCTCTACTAGGTCTTCAATAGCTATCACGTTCTCTAACAATCTTGTAAACTCTGGCTTCATGACTTTCAGCTCTATCTTTCCATTGGTCTTTTTGTTCTTGAAGCTTCTAGATTTCTTGCTTTAACTTACCCTTTTCAGACTCAAATTTTTTTGTCGCAAGCTCTAATTCTGATGGTGTCTCTTTAAGCTTTCCTTCTATTGGCGGTTGAAAGCTTTCATAAGTGAATACCATTTCTTATATTTGTTTTGCTCTCTAAACCAAATACCTTAGAGTGACTTTATCAATAAACGGTCTAGGACTCATTCTTTAGGGATATTTCCATGCTTTAATCATCACATTCATCCTCTGAAATACTTTTGGCTTACTGTAAGAGAAATCTAACTGATGAAGCCTACGCGTCATAGAAATGAACTGTTTTGCCCAAATTGCCTTCTCACTAGGAGTGGTGCATAATTTGTCGCTTCCCATAAACCAAAAAATGGGACCAATGTATTATCCCCACACTGATACAACATAGGTTCATGATTCATCCATAGGGCCAACCATCTTACTTCGACACTGGTCAATTTTTATAGGAAAGTTATCATTCCTTTTTAGACTTTTGTTCTGACCACCCACTTTCACAGAATTCTTTAATCAGAGCTCGCTTTCGGATATAAAGCTTCGAGAAAGCACTTTTTTTACATTCAAAATAACTTTTCATCCATAAGTATAATAAGCATACAGCCTATAAAGTGCCCTCCATTCCGACGACAGTAACTTAAAGATCTGATAGTCTTTGTTAATATTACCATTGAAGGGTTATAGCCATTGATCACACTTTCGAAGAAGTCAACCACTGCTATCTCAATATAACCCAAAACCTTTAGGAAGATCACTATTTCGTATATAGTTAAGGCAAATACATCTAAACCCCGTTCTTCGTTGGTATGTTGCAATAGAAACTCATGAAAGAACTTCCACGGTAGGCAAATCTATTCTTGTTTCTTCTTTGTATGAGAATCCACAACTTCTTTGTCTATCCTCATGAGTTGAACTAAAATCTTACGAAATTCTGACTTGTGTTTTTTGACATATATCTTATAGGGAGCCTTGAGGTGCAAACCCAACAAAGTCGAATATTCTTCGATAGTTGATGTCATATCAATTTCATTAAAGATGAAACACTTGTATGCAGGATCCCAGAATTGTGCTGCAACTCTGATTAGTTGATTGTCGACAACAACTGCTAGAAGGTGTGCTATATGCCCGTGTCTCTGGTAAAATTGCTCTTGTCTTGACGTACTCATCTTCTTCTATATATCAACCAAATTCTCTAGATTATTTTGTTTGAAGGGGATAAATATTTCTTGAGACAAGGTAGAATCATATTCGATTAGTAAACAATCTCCCATCTTCAGTTGAATCTTTTCTGACTGGACCCTTACTTCGTTAGGTGACTCACAAGGTACTAATACAGATGAATAACAAACTAGTCGTTTTATGGAGTCCATGAAAAATTTTTGTTGAAGATCATCTTTCAAGCAAATTTTCTTTATGTAACTTTATGATATGAGCTTGAACCAATGCAAAAAAAAATGAGAGAAAAAGGTTAGTATACCAAAAAAAAAAAAGAATAAATAAATAACTAAGTAAATTAAAACATCACACAGAATAAGAGGAATGACACCTATGCTTCTGGTCAATTCTAAAAGGGAAGAATGATGGCTCTATCTATAAGTTAGGCATTCTTAAGGTTCACTATATATGGTTTGAGGTTAAAGTCTAAAGGTTCTCAAATTGCTCCTTACATCATTGTCCATCACAGATTAGTAAGGCACCCTAATCCTTACCCATTACAGGCTACAAGTGAAAAAGGTTCAATTTGAGTGGGAGTATTTCGCTAGCCACTGCGGAGGCATTAGACCTTACGAAAGCAATAGGTCCTTTACTCCCGCCTAGAGGGACAGAGCTCGGGTATAAAGCTCATGTTATGCATATGCATATGAATGACATAATTAATAAAGTAAAAAAACATGAATGAATAAAAAAATCTATACAAAAAGGTTCAATTTTATTAGGCTTTTGGATAACACAAATTTATTTGCTGGCCTGACTCTCAGACGTCCCCAACGGAGTCGTCAAGCTGTTATAACATCTAGATCCGGGGATCCATTGCTAGACATTGACTTAAAGGAGTTGCCACCAATCTTTTTTTATCTAGGTGCGATTGGTCACCTAAGGAATCTATCCTTTCAGGGAACACCTAAGTTTAAGAGTCCTTAAAAGAATAGGTTCAGGTCTACTAACTAAAACAGGGTTTGAGAGTTTGGTTACGTGTGAGGAAGGTTATAGCACCCTTACAACGCCCATCGAAAGATGGTACCAGCTTAATTTTGCGTTATCCAATAAGCATTAAAAATTTATCAAGTAATTAATTATTGGAATTATTCTCAATTGACTCTAATACTTTTAGCAAAAATTTGAGAAAATTCCCTCACTTCAAGAATATGCAAGAAAACTACTTTTTTACTTGTAGAGGCTCTATCGTTAGATTATTTAACATTAAAAAAATTCAAGAAAATAAAAAAGAAAAAAAATAATTGCTTTAGATATAAACTATTTTCTTTTCAAAAATTTATTGCTTTTGTAAAAGAAAAATTGATACTTTCAACTTTTCCTCAAAAAAACCTTTTTCTTTGAAAACTTATTTTTAAGGAAAATTAATACTTTCAACTTTTCCTCTAAAATATTTTTTAGAAAAATTATTTTTAAGGAAAATTGATACTTTTTCCTCAAAAATAATTTTTAGAAAGCTTATTTTCAAGAAAAATTGATACTTTCAACTTTTCCTCAAAAATATTTTTTAGAAAAACTTATTTTCAAAGAAAATTGATACTTTCAACTTTTCCCTAAAAATATTTTTTAGAAAGCTTATTTTCAAGGAAAATTGATACTTTCAATATTTTTTTTTTGAATTTTATTTAAATAAAAAAATAAAAATAAAAATAAAAATAAAAATAAAGATAAAAATAGAATAAAATAAAATAAGAAATACTAAATAATTCTAATCTAATCAATGAATAATAATAATAATAATAATAATAATAATAATAATAATAATAATAATAATAATAACAATAATAATAATAATAATAATAATAAATAATAAATGAAAAAAAAACCTGTGAACGGCTCGGCTTAGCGGCTCGGCTCGGCTTTGAAAACAGCTCGCACTCGGGTCGCACGCGGGTCAAAAGCGGGTTGACGCTCGGGTCGGGTCACTCGATTTCAAAACGCGCGGATTCTCTGAGAACAGTAACACCAAAACGACGTCGTTTTCAACAGGTATAAAAGGTTATATCTTCAGTTTTTCAGTAGATCCTCCCTTTTCTCTCTCTCTCTCTTCACTTTCTTTCCTCCTCCCTCTCTCTAAACAGACGAAAAACTTTGGTTGAATCTCATCGGATTCTGAAAAATGTCATCAGAATCTAGGTTTTTCGTCGGAAGTTCATCGAAAAGTTGGTCGATTTCTGGAAATAGTTACCGAAAACTGGTAGCTGGTTGAAAAATTCAACTGATGCCGAAAAAGTCACCAAAAAATTTAAACTTCGTAGAAAAATTCAACCAAAATCTGAAAAGTTTTCAAAAATTTCCAGAAAAAAATACGCCAAAATTCTAAAAAATTCCTGAAATTGCTTTTGGCCCTTCTGAACACCTTTTTCTTTCTCTTTTCGCTTTTTTTCTTAGTCAGTCCTCTTTCTATTCTGTTCTAGCACCTATTTATAGGGATTGATCAGAAGAGTTTCTGATCAATCCCAATTCCTCTTTAGATTGGGATTCAATCCTTAAATCCAATATGGACTCTGATTGAATCCAAATCCATGGTAGAATTTTAGATTCTTATCCTAATCCCAGCCAAATAAGAAGAAATAAAATAAAATAAAATAAATATATATTAATAGATAATTGAAAGAAAATAATTAGATAAATAAAAATATTAATAGATAAATAATAAAATATATATATTAATAGATAATAATATATGTTAATAGATAAATAAATTTATATGTATATTAATAAATAATAACAGTAATAATAAATAATTAAAAATAATAAATAATAAAAATAACAATAAAAATAAAAACCGAACTTACCAATTTGGACCAGATCCAATTGATCCTGGCCTGAACCAAATTGGGTGTCTACATATAACATCGACTGTCTTGCCAAGAGCAATCGATTAACATGTCTTAAAAAGTGTGGAAATTAAAACTAAGGAAGTTGACAGCCTTGACTGAAAAATTATTCTGTTTAATTTTCCACTGAGGCAATTGAATGTCTTAGGTGGAGAAGTCGGATGTTATAATCGGGAAAACATTCTATTTCAAAATTACACTACAACTATTGAATGCTTTTAGTGATAGTTGACTGTCATACTTGAAAATTATTTGAAAAAACATTCAAAGGAGAAATCGAATACATTCCACAGGCACTCAATTGTCCTAGTTTAAAAATCATGACTTTTTGTTACAACGGCTAGTTTTGCTTCATTTGTGTTTTAACCATTTCATAGTATGATCTTTCACTTGTTAATAGTTGTTTATGGCGCCTATTCTGTCCTAAAAGATATAAACTTATTGAAAAGACAAATTGGTTGATTGAGTCAACACAATTGAAGAGTCATCATCTTTATAAATAGAGATGATAGAAAAATTTCAAGGACGGTCTTTTTAACAAAACTTGATTATTTCTTTCCTTTCTCATTTTTAATTAAAAAGTAAGTCTTTTAGACATTGTTTGTCATAAAAAACCCATGACTAAGAAAGATATTTACAATCCCTTTTCAAAGGTGTTTAGTGGTTTAAGTTCACAAATGCAAGATGTTATCAAACAAGGTTTTATTATATCCTAAGGTTACACGATTGAAGCCCTATTACATACTATGATTGGTGGGGATGAAATAAACTTAAAAGAAAGTCGCATTTGCAACTCACTTTAAGCCATTTCCTTATATAATCGATTCTCTACCTTGAAATCACAACAAAACTGAAAAAACTAGTCAACTCTACTACCTTACCTCTACTAACCACGTGTATCTCTCAAGTTGAGCACTACTGAACTATCTTGAATGTCTTGAATGTGGATTGATAACCTCCCTTATGGCCTTTAAAAATTTAGGATTTACAAAAACGACACAAGAAAAGGGAGTGTGTTAAGTTAGCTCTTGACATTGAAATATATAATCAATTTTTAAGCAGAGATAAACAACTAATTGAAAAGGTCACATGAACTTGAACCTATTAGAAAATCTCTAACACCTTTAGGCTGCATTTGTTTCATAGAAAATGACTTTTAGAAAATGATTTCTGCATTTTTAAGTATTTGTTTGGTAAAAAACTAACTGATCAATGAAAAATGACTTATTGATTAATGAAAAATGAAAAGAAAAAGGTAATTTCTGAAAAAGAATTGTCTATGAATATAACATTTATTAATGCGATTGAGTATTGTTATACTTAAGTCAGACCTTATGATTTTTTAAGCTCAAATTTAATTTGATTTGACTTAAAATATTATTATATTAATGAATAATATTTTTATTTAATTTTACTTAAAAATATTAAAAGTCTTTTAATATTTTATTTTAAATATTTTTATAGTTCTACTCAAGTAAGCATTTAAACATAATATTTTAAGTTCAAATTTGATTTGATTCAATTTGAAATATTATTATATTAATAAATATTTTTATTTAATTTTAATTAAAATATTAAAATATTAACATTAAAAGTCTTTTTATATTTCAATTTTAAATATTTTTGTATAATATTAGACATAAATATTTTTAATATTTCAATAATAAATAGTATTATATTATTGTCTTAATAATAAATAATAACATATATAATAATATTTTTATTATTTTAATAACAATGTTAAATAATATAATAATATCATTTTCTTAATATGAATATTTTAAATAATTTCTTATTATTTTTAGTTTAAAATATATAATTATATTTTATTTATTAAAGTATTTATTACTATTTTAATAATAAATATAAATAAAAAAATATTTTTGTTATGATTTAATAGCAGATAGTTTTAATAAAAAAAATAAATATTTTAATAAGAAATATTACTATTTTAATATTAATAAAAATAATATTTTAAGAATAGTAATACTATTTTAAATATTTTAAAATATTAATATAAAGAATAATAAATAGTTTTATTTCAAGTATTTTTTATATTAATATGATATTTTAATATTAAATATTTTATTAAAATATAGTTATTATTAAATATTAATAAATTTAATAATAAATAATTTTTTATATTTTAATAGTTATATTAAATATTTGGAAAAAAAAAAGATTATCCAAAAAACAACTATACAATCAAAAACATTTTTCATTAGCTCATCTAAATAACAAAAAATCTCTATTTCTTTAGAAAATGTAAACAATTTTTTAAAAATATTTTCTAAAAATCAATTTCAGCTAAACAAATGGAGCCTTAACCGGTAGATTTATCCTAAAACAACCATATTTTCATATCCAACCATAAAAGGGACCAAAAAAAGCTGGCAAAACTCCCCCAAACCTGAAAACTTGCCGAAATTGACCTGTGACTTGAACCTGAGTAGACTATTTTGAACAAGAAAAGTAAAAGACTGAAAGTTGAAAAAATCTAATCCAAAAAATTTTAAACTAAAAAAAAAAAACCTAACACCAACACAACCCTAACCTGTTATGATTCGAATCCGCAATGATATGAACCCAAGATCAATCCTATTTGAAACCCGTAAAAAACAGAATTATAACTCAAAACATCTAAACTATAACTACGTGAATTTTTTTAAAAAATAAAGGATAAACATTTTTCTTGTTGAAAATTTTAAAATGTTATTATTTATAATTATTAACCAATTATATCAATAACTTATCATCAACAAAATTAATATTGAACCTTAAAATTTGATTATGAAGTAAAATTAATTTTGAAACACACTAAATATGAATATCAAATAATTTTTAATACTATTCTTATTATATTTACAATAATTATTAATAAAAAAATAATATTGTTAATTTAAAATTTGATTTCATTATAAAAATGATCATTTAGAATATATTATTGATTTATTATATTTATTCAACATTTAAATTTAAATTTTAATATAATAATAATTGAAATATAAAAAATTATATTATAATTTTAACATTGGATTGAATTTTATGCTTTGAAGAAAACATTGATCTCATTATTAACAAATTTAACTTTAGATTATATTTTTCTTAGTGTTTCAAACATATTAAGATTTAAGATTTAAAATTTACTTGAAAATAAAATATTTTCTTATAAGTTAAAACCCATTGTTTTTTAAATTGAAATAAGAAGACGAATAAAGTTGAATAACAGTTCGCTCAAAAGTTGAAAGTTAGGATATGGTATTAGTTTTAGGAATTTTTTGAGGGAAATGTGAAATTAAAAAATTTTTGTTTGGATGGTATTGTGAAATTAGGAATGCTATTACTTTTTTTATTAATATTTTTTTAATTTTAATATCAGATAAAAAGAAATTTAATTTAATTCAATGTTTAATTGATTTATTAATATATATTATAAGTTAAATTAAGGTGAGGATAAAATTAATTATTATCAATAGTAAAATAAAGTATAATTTACAAGTATACTATACTAGTAATAATTTTATTTTTACACTTAACTAGGTTTTTTGGGCCCATGCTTCGGATGATTAGTATTACTAAACTAATATTTAATATTTAAATAGTATTATTATAATAATATTAAATACTAAAATATTCTTCACTTAATATTTAATAATAAAAGTAACATTACAATAATATTAAAAGAATAAAATATCATAATATTAAAATAAAGTTAACTCGACATTTCATTTTAAAACATTATTAAAATAATATAAATATCATATTAAAACATTATTAAAATAATATTAAGACAATATTTAAATATCATTAACATAATATAAAAATATTATTAAATTTAGATTTAATATTATCATATTAATATTTAATATTATTATATCAATATTTAATATTAATATATCAATATTCAATATTTTAAATTAAAATTTAATATATTAAATTAATATTTAATAATATGAAATTACTATTTAATATTATTAAATTAATATTGAATATTATTAAATTAATTTTGAATATTATTAAATAATAGTTAATATTATAAATTATTTAATTATTTTTAGTAATTAATATTTTTATAATAAATTACAAGAACAAAATGATCTTTAAATTAGTGCCATCTATATTCTTTAAACTAACCAAATGTATTAATAATAATTCCCCATCTATGCCATTCCAATTAACTAAACTTCATAATAAATATTTTATTCTATTCCTCCTATTTTCTATTCCCATAAAATACCAATTTCATTATCCCTCTATTCCATTCTGTAAACCAAACATTCTAGAAATAATAAAAATATGAAAACCCGAAATGAAGAGATTTTACTTAGACATGTGCAAAACTAAATTAATTTTACACCACCACATATCTTTTTATATGATTTATAATTGTTAATTCAACCATTGAATTTTATGCTCTATTCAACTAAAGCATGATACCAAATTTCAAGAAAAATTAAAATATATAATTATTTGTGTGATAATAATAAAATTTTAATCATTAGTATATATTGAAAATAATATTATTCTCGATCAGAATGATAGTAATACTGAATGATAGGTATAAGTAGGCTATTAAATCTAACAATTATTTTATAAAAATATTTATCATATATAAAGTTATAGAATGGTGTAAAAGAAATTAATTTTATACTTGTGTAATATGATCCCTTTATTAAAATTAATATAATATTTTTATGACTTTTCATATATTTATCATTTTTCTTAAATTCAATTGTTAGTAGAATATAAAAAGTTTTTTTTTATAAATAAATTGATTATGAAAGATTGAAATCAATATAATAATATTTTATAAAATTTTGTTTTCCTATCATTTTAATTTGCTTTGGTAGTAGAAAAATATAAAAGTTTGAAAAGTTGATTTATATATTTGTTATCTTTTTTAAATCATTAATTACTAAAATGTAAAACATAAAAATTTAGTATTTTAACCTTTCATATTTTACCTTTTATTTGATATAAGTATAGAATTAACAACTTAACATATAATATATATACATCATTAATGAGTATATTTATTGTTCAGAATCTAATTATATAAAGATAAGTATGCTAATTTTTCGTATTCCATTTTTTGTGTTAATTTATTAAAAGAATAATTAATACTTATAAACATTGAAATTAATATAATGACTTTTCTTATTATGATTTTTTGTTATTTAAATTAATTTATACTAAAAAAAGATAAAACAACATATTTGTTTCTTAATATATTAAATCAAGTAAATAATATATATTTTACTTTATTTTTGTTTATATTTGTACTCTTTAAAACATATGATATAATTAAAAACTCATATTTTAAGGGATCGGTGATAAAAAAAAAAAAAAATTAAAGGAATCATTCCATTAACTAAATGAAGCTGTTGTTTTGACAAAATTCTTTTGAGAAAGAAATCTAACTAAATAAATAAATGCATTTAAATAGCAATAAGTTTTATTAATTTGACATTAAACACCTAATACTTTTTTTTTTTTTGTATGTATGTACCTAGAAGTGCAAATTTGTATGAAATTTCTATTATAATGAAATTATCTTTCAAATCTCATGCACAGTAATTACTATGGTTTTAATAGTCGAATAAGATTTATTAATTTTTAGTAAATCCTTAATGATTTATCAAGTACAAACACATATTCTCGTACTTTTGGAAGTCCTTAAATTAAATATCTTAATAACGATGATATGTACATGTACCTGTTAAGTCCAAGAGAAGGGTAAATTTACATATCTTTAACTTAAATAGATTTTCACTTTCTTTTTTGTGTATGTGTTCTTTTGAAAAGTAAAATTTTAAAATGAAAATGATAATTTCATTATTATATATAAATCATCATTTAAAACTAATATTTTAACCAATAGATATGAAACAAAAATGACAATTTTATTATAATGAATCATCATATTAAATGAAGTACATACTAAATTTATTCATTTATTTATTATGTTATTTAATCTTCAACATTCATCTCTTTTTAAATTTTTTTAAAAGTTTTTTGTGAAATAGATATTGTAAAATTGAAAGTCAACAAAAAATTTATGACTAAAGTTATTAATAAATAAACAATGTTACTCATCATGTCTTTATATCTATGTTTCAATTTCAAGTATTAGATTTCTTCAATATTTATGAAAGCTTATCATGTGTTAAACTACAAAAAGAACCTCAACTATCTCCCATCCCATCAAGCTAGCTCTTTTAATATGCTTTGAGTCTTTTAAAATTTCTAAATGTTAAGGTAAACATTCTCTTGAGACTTGAGTTAGTTATTTTTGTTATATAACAATTATTGATTAATCATATGAAAAGATAATTGTTGATTATTATAATTATTATAAGGAATATAATAATGTGGTATTCATAATGAAAACTTTTTTCTTATTTTAGATTGCTAATAATTTAATTTATAACTATAAATTTATAAAGAATATAAGGTTGTTGATAATATGAATAATTAGATACTCATACTTATAAAAAACATAAGAATGCATCATATTTTTCTTTTTTAGATCCTCAAATTACTGAAGACAATTAAATTAAATTATGTAATGATTTCATGAAATTTTTTAAAAATATGATTTGAGAATAATTAGTTTTAAAATTTTAAAATATTATCTTTTTAACAATTTTATTTTCCATTATCTTTAAAAAAATAACAATTAAAGGTTTAATATGACAAACAAATCACATATGTGATTTTGGATAAATTGACTATATTATAAGTAATAAGATATAAAATTTATTGTTTATGTAGTTCATTATAATTTTTTCAATTGATGCATTAAACCTAAAAAGTGTAATGAGAGTTTCTATTCAGTTTCATCATATTTTAAATTTAAATAAACTAATTTTAGTTACCATCAACAATGAAAAATTTTGAGTGGTTATTAATATATTGTAAATATTGAAATATATGATTTTATTTATTCATTTTCATTAATGTTGTAATGTTTTTATATGAAAAAATTAGAAGTTTAATAAAAGTCATTGTAATATTAATGAGTAAAATATTAAAGAATCATAAACTATTATAATTATTATTTCCTTAACTTCCACAAAATATTTATTTTTTAATAATTCATTACATAAATATACTAAAAGGAGAATGTATTTTCATTATTATAATTTGTTGTTTAAATATAATTTATTTTGTAGAGTTCTTAAAGCAAATAAAAAGATATACTATTTTTTTTGTGTTAGATTATTTGTAACCAATTCAAAGCTATTCAATACTCCACTTTTTTAATTAAAATGATGCAAAAAATAAACTATAAAAAAATCATGATTCATTTGCATGAGTATCACTTATATCTTAAGTTTTCATTTTTAATATATTTATTTGAATCTATATAAATTATTTACTTTAAATTTTTTAAAAATTTAAATAATATTAGCCATAAATTATTAAGATAATGAAGTTTTTTCTTTTAACATTATAAAATGTTTTCAATACGAAATTGAAAAATTTTTGCATCTTTTTCAAAATAAATAAATTTCTTTTGTATCAAATTGATGAAAATTTGTACTAAAGATTATAATAAATGGATCCTTTCGCTCATTTTGAAATCTACATGGACTGAGACAAATACAATTAAAAATTATTATTTTATATGATATACATTTTACTATAAATAGCTTGATAAGTTACACTTAACATGTTTTTATAATATGATTAAGTAAAAATTTTAAAAATTCTAAATTAAACTAATATTTAATTTTTATATAAAACCAAAATATCTAGTAAATAAAAGTGATTAAAAACTAAATTACTTGTATCTCTGACATCACTACTCAAACCATCAATAAAAATGTAAATAACAAATTAATATATCTAACAAACAAGTAGATTCAAGAAAGGAAAAGAATTACAATTTAAAAATATTTACCCAATAGTAAATGAAAGGTCACTTATATAGTCCTAAAAAATAATGAAAATCATAAGTCTGGAAAAAAAATTAAAAGTTTACAAAAATTTTAACAAAAACAATTTGAAAGAGTATAATTGCAAAAAAATAAAAATAAAAAAAATCAAGAACTTATATAAATGTAAGGCAACCAAAAGTTTAAAAAATAATAACTTAAATGTTTTAATTTTATGTAATAATATTAAGAGATTTAGGCTTCATTTGAAGTTTTATGTAACCAAACACTACACAATATAATATGATATTTATTGAAAAAAATTAAGTTTTACTATTTTATTTCAAAAAAGTAGAAAAATTAAAAAAAGATATTTTAGTAATCAATCAATCATACTTTAATTAAAATCGTAAAAATTAAAAAAAAAATCTTATTATTCAAATTCACCTAATTCTGATCAAACATCCATGTAAATATAATTTGAATGTATAATGGAAAATTTTCTAATGAAAACTTTTAGAAATATTTATTAAAATGTCCTTTCAACTCCAATATTTATTTATTTCTATTAATATGTTAATGTTATTATATGAAAAAAAATAGAAGTTTAGTAAAATTTAATAAAATGATGAGTAAATATTAAATAATCATATATTATTGTTTACTTTCATAAAAGATTTATTTTCTAATAATTGTCTACATTAATCGTGTAAAAGGAGAAATTATTTTAATTATAACTCATTACTTAAATATAAAATATTTTGTAGAGTTTTACGTCATTTACCACTAATACGAAATTACTTGTACTTAGTTTTATTTTCTTTTTTGTAATTAAAAAGATAATAAAATCAATTACAAAAAACTTGAGTTATTGGTGTGAATAATATATATTGTTTAAACTTTTATTTTTTTTTTAATATTTTATATGAATTGATATTAATTATTTACTTTAATTTTTTAAATACAAAGTGCTAATAGTAGATTATAAAGAGAATGAAAGTTTTCGTTTTAGCATTATAAAAGTTTGCAATATGAAATTAAAAGATATTTGCATTCTTTTGAAAATAAATCATTTTTTGTTTCAAATAAATGATTAAATGAAAAACTTTATTAAGATTATAATAAGTGGATATTTTTTTGCTTTTTCATATCTACATGAAATTTGATAAAATATAATTAAAAAATTATTATTTGTTTACGATATACAATATAATATAATGTTGTCAACAACATGCCTCTTTTTATTTTTTTTTAAATGACTTGGTAAGATATATGCATGATTTTTTTCTAATGAAATTATTAAGTAATAATTAAGAAAATATATTAAACTAATATCTTTTACGTGAAGCACTACTTAAACCATCAATAACAAACGTAAATAACAAATTAATGAATTCAATAAGCCAAAAAATAATAATTATAGTAAATTGAAGGTATAACCAATGATAAATTGAACACACCTCAAACACCACAAACGTTAATTTATAACTTGATAACAATAATGATAGAATTTTGGAAATAAAAGCAAATTTTATTTTTTATGATTACTACAAAAAATAAAAATTATTGTGTATGAAAATTAAAAAATTTTAATTTTGATAAACTTTTGTTTGGTTACATTAAAATTACTTGAAATCTAACAATTAACACAAGAAAATAACAAAAAATAAAATAACAACTATAATGTGAAAAATAAAAAGACGAACTAACGTAATATAAAACAGTAGTTTTAACATGAAACTTATAAAATAACATGTAAGCAAAGCTATACTTTTTTGTTTCCATGTATAAATTTACTTACCTAATGTAATTCATATGGAAAATCATTGAATATAAAAACATAAAAAATAATATAAAATAATACAACATGGATTTTATAAGAAACTAAGAAATAATATAAAAACCTTTTAACCCTTTTTACAAATTCATCCATAGAAAAGGAACATGTTATTAATAGTTTTTTAGAAAAAAAGTAATAATAAAATATTAAAGAATTAAAATTATTCCTTAAACTTTAAGAATAAAAAGTTCTTAAATGATTAAAATAAATAAAATTAAAGAAATTAAAACATAAATTTTATAAGAAACAATGAAAATAAATTTTATATCCATAGAATTGAACAGATTGTTGATAGTCCTATTAAGAAGATATCTTTATATAAAAGCTATAAGCATGATTATTTAAATTAAAACCCTAAAATTTACTCTAAAAATATTTAAAATCAAAATAAAATAATAAATACTAAATTTCTTTAGGAACAAAAAAATAAATTAATATCTTTAGCCTTTCTCACCATTTCATTCATAAAAAGGTCAAACCCTAAAAATCACTCTAAAAATTTAAAATATAAAATAAAATAAAACATGAATTTTATAAAGAACATAAAAATAAATAAAAAAATTTTAACATTTTTTTACCTTTCATCCATGGAAAGCTTTGGATTATTGATAACTAAGTTCTGTAGAAAGATAAAACAATAAAAAAGAGATTAAAATAATAAAATATTTAAATTGAAGATTGAAAAAAAATAAAAGGATTAAAAATTTAAGAGATTAAGATATGGATTTTAATAGAAGAAAAATAAAGTTATACATTTAATTTTTAGATTAAAAATATTAAATATAAATATTTAGTCTATAAATAGATTTGTCATAAAAAAAACACAATTTAACTCAAATATTATCATGAGTTTAAGAAAGATTAAAATAAAATCGACAAAGAAATCATTAATTCAAAATTTATAATATTTTTAAATAAATCAAATCATAATCACAATAAAAAAATCTTAGGAACCTACAAAATAGTGAGAATATCAGAAAAATGATAAATATTAGATATCAAAGAAGTAACTATAACAACTTAAATTTATGTTACAATTTTTATACATTGACTAATCTTAAAACTCTTAGTGATAAAAGAAATAAGTATAATAATTTAAGGTTCATTTCCAAAACTAAATGCTTTTTTGCAAATTCAGAAACAAACTTGTCTCACAAAGACTTATAATTTATAAACTTTCAACTAAAGAACAAAAAAAGAAATTATTAAAATGACATTTACTTCCAATAGTAATAATAAATTATTTTCTAAAACAAGTTGTCGCTCTTATAGTATTACCAATATAGTAAATATTAAAAAAAGAACATCTTAAATCTTAAATGTAAAACACCGTAAAATTTACAAACTCGCCACCAATAGTTTGATAATGAGACAAATCTATGCGAACAATAACACCAATAATATCAAATAAAAAAATAAAAATAAAATAAAAACTTTAAAAAAAAAAACAAAAAAAAGAAACTCAAAGTCTATACTAAATTATCAAAAAGTGAAACTATTAAAAATTTAGGTGAACATTTATCAAAATAATCATAAGCTACAAACAAAAATAAAATATCACTAAATATTTACACCTTCATCAATCATCTCTTTGATGATGATAATATTATGAAAAAGAATTATATCATTAGCAATAATTACCTAATAATAATATTTATTTTTTACAATAGAAAATTTTTTGATATAATATAAATCTCTTCATAAATCTTATTCTTTAATCGATATACATTACGACTCTAAAATATAATGAATATAATATCTCTATGAAGTACAAAAATGATAAAATAAATAAAAAATGAAAATAACAAAAAACTATTACAAAAATAAATTTATTTATGTACCTTTTACCAACCAATATCATTTCTGTGCTAAGACTTTTTTTGCTCTTATAATTATAAACATCTCACATTCTACAAACACAAAATTTAACCATATAATTATCTTTCAAAAGTCAATTTAGTAATTTTGACATATTCCAATTGACTAAAAGGCAAATTTGAAGTCAAAAAATAATAATCATGACAAAAAATAAAAAATAATAAAAATGCAAATACTAAAAAATACACCAATAGCTAAAAAACTTAAAGTACCAAATAAAAAAAATCATAGATCATGATTAAAAAATAAAAATGCAATAAAAAAAACCTCATATTGGGATTTGAGAAAAGAAAATGTAATGCAAATATGAAATATACTTATATAACCACCTTTATCTTATCATTAAAAAATGAGATGAAAAATTATAAGTCATAAGAAAATCAAAAGTTAAAAAACAAAAATGTTAGAAAATCAAATGTTTCAGTAAATTATAATAAATAATGGTTTTAAAGAACATGAATAGAGAAAATCAAAAGTCAAGAATACATAAAAGTATTAGACAACCAAAAGTCTATTGTATTTTATGTTTAGAATTTATGAAAAAAAGGCTTGACATTTATTGTAAAATATATAAATTTTATATTATATAGTTTATATGATTCATATTAAGATTAATTATGTTCAAGTAACTAAACTTGTTTGAGTTTAGGGTATTAGCACTATATTAATTAATTTAATAGTATTTACTATTTAACATTCTAATTAGATATTTGGTCAATTGTTATATATCCAATGTTATTATATTTAGGGTATCAGTACTCTTTTAATACTGTTTACTATTTAATTTTCTGAAATTTGGTTAAGTGATATATATGAATATATCCAATATTATTATGTTAAAGTCAATTAGACCATATGATTTTTTGTAATTCAACATTTTAATGGAACATTTGATCAATTATTGCATATGATTATATTTAACGTGGTAATATGAGTATAATAATTCATATACAAACTAAAAACAAAATAGATGTATGGTTGAACTGATTAATTGATCAATTATTCATATCAAATATTTTTTGTAAATGATAATTGATACTTTTTTAATAATGTCTCCTATTAAGCATTATAGTTAGATTATTGCTAATTGATGAATATTCATAATTTAATGTTAATTTCAAAATGATCAAATATTAAATTAAACCTACTATATCAATTAATTCTTACATATCATGGTTTTTCAAAATTTCTAAGTATTGGTTATTCAAATTAAACCAATTGATTGATAATTTTTTAATGTTTACTATGCAACATTCTAATTGAACTTTTACTCAAATAGTGTATATTAGATCTAATGTAATTACGCTAGTATTCAAAAAAAAAAAAATAAATGTAAGAAAAATTCTTGAAAATTTAAAATAATTGTTAAATAATCATAATATCATAACTAAAAAACAAATAAAATAAAATAAAAAATGAAAACGAAAATTTCTTGGACTAAATGGCTAAGGTTAAGTGCCCAATAATCCAATGGATTATTGAGTTAAGACTATAAAAATATATAAATATTTAGTGGGTTTATTTCTTTGAAATGATTTTTAATGTAGCCTAACGGTTTAGACTTTTATTTTTATATTAGGGTTATATATTTATTTAGCTGTTTGAATTTACAAGATGGACTAAAAAAGTAATGGATAATACTTTTTTTTGAGCAAAGTAATGAATAATATTAAAATATAAAATTATTACATAATGAATATTTATATAAATATTTGTTTATTTTTAAATTTTTAATAAAATATTTTTGTCATATTTTATTTAATTATATAAATAGTAAAACTAATTATTACATTGAAAATTAGAAAAATGGCTATAACTTATAAAAGTTCAAAATTAATTGGATTTGTCTAAGTGCACTCAACTTGAACCTGAAACGAATCCGAAATAATTCATATATGAATTAATCGGAATCCAAAAAAAAGTATAAATCCGAAATTATATATATATATCTAAAAATATCTGAATTAGAATCGATCTAAATTTGAAATGATCTAAATAAAATAAAGATAATCTAATGATCCAAATTCGAAAACAACTTAATTCAAACCAATCTGGTCAGCCGTTTCTCACCTTTAGGACAAAAAAGAGACTTGAATAGTAACCAAAGAGGATCAGATATAAGAGATTTGGGTTGAAGGTATTTAGTTCTCTTCTCTAGTTCATTGTTATCAGGTCTATAAGTATGTGATCAATTGTGTTGGAAAGGAACTCAGATAAGTATCAATGATTATTTTTATACATTCTTTTTTCAGTAATCTTGTGAGCTTTGAGTGTAGAAAACACTCCTTGGCTTTGTAATTTGGGGGGTTTAAGCTCGGGAAAACTCTTCCCCTAAAGACTTGGTGAAAGCTATTAATTTCGTTGGTTTTTAGTGTCACAAGGACTGTCAAGGTATGTAGTGGATGTATGTCTAAGCGAAGGACCAAGAACAACTATAAATTGAATTTGTTGCCCTCTTTTCCCCTATTTGATCATTTATTTCCACTACTTCCTTTGCTTTCTCTCTTTCAATTTTCATTTTCCATTTCCTTCAAATTTCCTTTAGATTTTGATTTCTAACATATATACATATATATTATTGATTGATACCAATTTATACGAGTTGTGTAAGTATTAAAATATTTTCTATACGTAATCGACTTTAGAACCTAATTTTATTTAAAAATACTAGAATCTATTATTTTTAGAAACCTTTAGTTTAGTTTAGGACATCTTAAAAAAAATAAATTTAAATAAGTAGCTAATCACACCTAATTAAAAAAAAGATCAATAATGACTTCATAATTTTGTGTTTAGTGATTGAGTTTTTGAAGACACACATTATGACAATCACAAAAAAAAAAAAAAAAAAATCTCTGCTGTGGGTGGCAATATATTTGCCTTTGTTGATAATGGTATTGATGAAATCAAATAAGGAACAATATGGCTCAACAGCATTTAAAGAGTTTAGAAAGGAAAGGAACAGAAAAGCCTCCTACTCAAAGATCATGGAACAATCTTGATATTCCATTATTCTTCTCTCTTCCTGTTTTCTTCATTAGGTGAATTTTGGTCGGTGGGAAGTTCTTGCTTTACTTTCATCACCTTTCAAATATTTGTGTAAGTGTCCCCTCTTACCAACTCGCACTTAAAGTTGCGAGAGAAGGATGGCCATGAAAGCAATCATCCCAACCATTTAAGTCTACAAATTTTATAGAGTACTAACAAAGACTTTTCCCCCCTTTTTTGGCACTCGTTACATGTCTAAAAGCCAGATGAATGGGTTAAGGTTTTTTTTACATAATGAATTAAGTTTGCGCATAAAAAAATTATTTGATATAGTGTCATTAGAATTTTTAACTCCACAAACAAAATTAATAAAATGATACATATTTTATTTTTTAATTTTTTTTATTTTTTAAATATACACTAAAAATTATGTATCATTATGTTTACTTATGAAATTAAAAAAAAAAATTTATTATCAATGTATTTGATAATTTTTTTTAAAAAAAATTTTCAAAAATAGATGATGTGGATGCATGATCTTCAAACAAAAGCTGATGCTCCAATTGTATTATTTTTACTTTTTGAAAAGCTTATGCATTGGGTGGGAGGTCAATTTTGAAACCTACTAGGACATCTTTGATAACCAGGGAGATATAATATCATTACTTCTACCTAAAAACCCAAGAAATATATAAGTTGTCAATTTTGAAGATCCTTGGCTTTCAATTATATTAGCTACAGACTAGACCCCTCAATTGGATCTAGTCAGTTCAATTTAGATTATTTTGGGTTTTTAAAAAGATTAATTTTAGGTTGGATCATTTCGGTTTTAGGTTGTTTTGGATTTGAGTTATTTTAAGTTCAATCCATTTCAAGCTTAGATGATTTTTTGGTTGGAGCCAATTTAAGTTCGGATCATTTTAATTGGGTATTTTGGATTTGACAGTAAGGTTATGTGGGTTTTGATAATTCAGATTTGAGTCATTTTGTTGATTTATGAATTTTTAGAATCAAATTTGATTAAATTTAAATAGACTATTTGATCTAGTTTGAATCATATTTTATTATAATTTTATTAAAAAAATAAAAAATAAAAAAATTTTAAAAATAAATATAAATATTGTAATTTGTATGTTTTAAATTAAAAATAATTTTTATGGAAATGAAAAAAAATATGATTTTATTAGATTTGACAAATTTAAATACGATACGATAATATAGTATTCAAACAATATGGGAAAAATTATATGGGTTTCAGAAAAATGTATTTTGTGTTTAGCAGTGTTGACATAAAATTTAATACATATAAAACATAGAAAATACATTTAATTAAACCATGCCATAGAATACACATAGTAGACATGAAAAATATGTTTGTTACATTTGACACGTTTAATAATTTTTTATGTTTAATTTAATTTAATATAAATATAAATTATTATTTTTAATTTTAATTTAAACCATGCCAGATAAATTATTGTTTTTAAATAAAATTATACTTAATTTAGTCTTGGGTTATTTTGAATTAATTTTTGTGTCACTTCAATTTCGAGCAATTTTGGGCTTGGACCATTCTAATTTTGGGTTGATTTGGAGTTAGGATATTTTCAATTTTGAAGTTGGATGGGTTTAGATTATTGATTTTTTATGATTAATTAAATTCTGGTTCAAGTAAGTCATACGGATTTTTCAAAATCAAACCAGAATTGACTAAGTTAAAACTTTTTTTTAAATCTATTTATCCAATAAAATTAGTAAAACTATAAAAAAGAAGTTTTGCAATAACAATAAAAAGTGGTAACAGTAGTTTAGATAACATAAAGTTATTTATTTTTTATTGTTTTGAATAACATAAAGTTAATGTTACCTTAAACTTATGTTTAGATTGGGATAAGAGAAGGGAAAAGAAAAGAAATGATGAAACCTTTCCTTATCTTTTCTTTGTTTGAATTTCATATAAATAAAATAAAGGAACAGGAGAGGTGCTTAATCCCTTTACTTTCACTCACATTCACTCATTTTTTAATTACCTTAAATTATTGAAAAAGGAATTAAAAAGGGAGAAAATAAAATTTTTAAAACTTGAAATAACTATTATGCCCTTATTGTTTTTTTCATATTCCAAATAAAATTTTTATTAATTTTTAAATCTAGTTATTGCCAAATCTTCTAACAACCCTTCATAAACTTATTATCTAAAAATATATGCTTAAAAAAAAAGATATTGCCTTGTTATAAAGCAAACTCCTAACAAAAAAAAAAATGATTTAATTTTATGTTATCGTTTTAGTACATAAATCAATATATACATAATCGTAAAAAAAAAATAAAATTAACATACCAATTAAAATGAATCAAATTGGTGTTTTAATTTACATGATCAATATTGTTTGACTTGTCATTTGTTTAGTAAAATAGTATATCTGTAAAATAATTTAAAAACATGCATTATGGGCAATGACTTGGGATCTTTGATTTGTGCATTTTATAACAAGTTTTTAAAAGATATTTAGCTTTTTACAATTAAAATATTATACATTATTGTACATTTTAGTTTGATATTTTACCAAAAAAATTTTAGTTATATTATATATTATTTTATAAAAAGAAACTTATAATTAGAAAAGAATGTTATAATTAATCCTTTCCTTTCCTTTCCTTTCCTTTTCACTTTTTAACCAAATAATGGTTATTATGATTTCTTTCAATTTTTTTTTATTAATTTAAGTTATCCAAATAATGATATATATATATATATATTCTTTTCTTTCTTCTAAAAAATTTTCCTTTCTTTTCCTTTACTTATATGTTATGCTAGATTAAAGTAATGTGTTTTTGTTTTGAGCCGGCAGTTTTTTGCCAATAATTATCTGTTGATTAATACGGCCATCTAAAAAAATAACATCTAATTAATTTAATATTCAAATTCTAATATCTGTAATTTTTTTTTTTATATTTTTGGGTTACGATATCTTTTGAAAAAAAAAAAAAAAGTGATTTTTAAAGTGTTACTGTAAAGTAAGAGTTAGTATTGGATATATTGTTAGTGAAATTTTTTAATTTTAGAAACAGAATTAAAAATTGAAACGTCTCTTTTTAATTAGTTTTTTTTTTATTTTTTTAAATATGCCTAAGAATATATTTCTTTATAAGTATCTAAGGAGTATTTGTCACCTTAGTAAACTTGCTTTTGAAGTCTAAAAACTCAATTGAGCAGTAAATAATATAATTTCATTAAATTAAATAATAATTTTTTGTTGTTACTTCTTTTAACAAATTCAGTATTTCACAAAGTAAATTTTCGAAACACGAGATGAATTAGTATTACTAATTTTCTGGGATCATAAGAAGAAAACTTCGATATGAGGAGATGCGAGGCAGTTTGAAGCCTTTGGATTTAGTGTCAAAATCCGTTATATGATTCAATTAGGTGTTCTTTTGAGAGTCTGGGAAATCAATTCTTAAAATAGGTGCAGTTTTTTTTTTTTTTTTTTCCGGTTATTGTAGTGCTTTAATATATTTGTGCTGGGTTTTGTGGGCAGGTTCCTTATTTGTTTCTTTTCATGTTTTATTAATTTGTGGCTTCAATCATTGAGACGTGTAGTTTCTGTATTATTTAGTTATAGTCGTTGTACACCAATTGCTTGTAATTTTGTCTACATCAGTCTGCTATTTATGCTTGAAAGTTTTAGTTTGGGGAGATATTTTTAATTTTGGAATGAGTTTCTTATTCCAGATTTTGTAAATATCTATTCTGTCTAATAAAAAAAGACGGTCTTTATATTCAAATATGAATTTTCTAATATCGTGAAAGCTGATTTTAGCGGTGGTGACGTGAAGGCCGCTTGAAAGGTGACTTGGAGGAAGGAGCCCTGCAAAAAGGGAGCAGATTTCGGAGCGTCGGAGTTGAGATTTCGGAGTATGCCTAACGCTTAAGCCAGTGTTTGCAGTAGGTGAAAACGGGTAAGGCAATGGTTAAGAATAAAATGGAGTAGGAAAGAAGTCCAAATCCCATACGTGTGACTCTTACTTATCTTTTATAATGTGAGTGGATACTGCTTTAGTAGGCGGGTATTTGGTCAATTGTCAGGCCTTGATGGTCATATGCTTGGTGGGTACTATCTTGGCAGTTAAAGAGTTGTCTTGGCAATGAAGGTATAATAATTGCCCCTAATACTTTTTACATTATTGTCCATTGTAAATTAGAAATGTATTTTAATTTTCACCCATTATATGCTCAAATAAAAAATGTTTAAATAAGGCGATAATCTTTCGTTAGCTCACACAAAAGTTATCTCTTGGGAATGTAGCTATTTGCTTCTTTCTAAAAATGACAAAAGTTTGATTATAAAGTTTATGTATGCATTTGTTTATGTAGTATGTGTGAAAGAACAAATAAATCCTTTACATTTAATTCATAGATCTAAATCTCACATGATCTATTTAAATATTATACAGAAGATACAAAAAGAATAAAAAAAAAAAGATTAGTAAACACAAAAAACAAGAATAAATACATAAATATTAAAAACTATGAAAGTATGGCTTAAGATAAATATGACTAACAATTGACTTGAGCCCTTAATGTCTACAATGTCATAACAGTTTTGGAGATTGTTAGTGTAAAAATTTTGAAAATCAAGAAAAAACAGGGAGTTACCACTAATTTTTTTGTTAAGTGTGATTGGTCATCTAAAACAGTTATTTTTTTTTAATAAAATAATAAAACGAGTTTAAAATTTATCAAAAAGATAATTTTGTTCTATAAAAACAAGATTAGGTTTTGAGAGTTGGTTATGCATTAAGAAGGATTAACACTCCACAGTGCCTATAAAAATTGGCACCAATTAATCATGTGCTATCTATAATTTTGGATAAAGATGATTTTAATTTGAAATTTAGTAATACTTCCCTTTATCAACACTTTTTTTTTTAAAAAAAAGGAAGATCAATTTTATTGAAAGTCTTTGTTTAGGAATATTAATGAAATTTTTAGGTTGAAGAATTATCTTAAAATTTTCCAACATCTAGATAGAATTTTAAAGATAACTCTTTTTGCCTAAGATTCACCGTGACATTCCTTAAAAATGAAAATAATATTCTTTACAGATGATAATTGTAGATAACTCTCCAACATTTAGATAGAGTATCAAGAATTATTTTTCTCAAAATGTTATTTTAGTTTTTTTTTTAAATTTATATTTTTGAATAAGATTTTCCATTAAAATTTTACGCAAAAAATCAATGATGCTATAATTAACAAATAGTAAAAATAAACATGTACTATGAATGCAAACAACAATATAATGCGAATGGGTTCATGCATGACATTGAAATGTAATTTTGGGATTGGGTCTTTAAATAGAAAAAGACCACCTAGACTCCCCAACTTCTATACAAAGTTTAGGTGAGACTATTTATATTTAAGATCCTGCTTTTATTTCCATTTTTGTCTAATCTTATTATTATTTTAGGTTAAGGAATTATATGAAAAAAAACTTAACGAAATCAAATTTCCTGAATACCCTATGTTTTAGGTGATATTTGGAAACAAATTATTTCATAGGAGATTTTTATACAAAGTCTTAGGATTATAGGATGGTCTTCGGTGCTTTGGGTGGGCTTAGTGTTTGGTTCAAATTTAGGGTTCCATGGTTAGGGTTTTAAAGTTTTATCTAGGGTTTTAGGGTTTCTCCTAAGGTTTAGGGCTTCACTTAGGGTTTTAAGGTTTTAGGGTTTTAGGGTTTTAGGATTTTAGGATTTCAAGATTTTAAGGTTTCGAGGTTTTAGGGTTTTAAGGTGTTAAGGTTTTAGGATTTTTGGGTTTTAGGTTTCAAGTTTTGGGTTTTAAGGTTTTTTCTATTTGTTTTGTTTTTTTTTTTTTTTTAGAAAAATGAGAATCAGTGATAACTAAATTTCCTCAATTATCCCCAACATCTAATAGACTTTTGAAGTAAATTCAGTTTTTCAAGTTTCCCTTTTTTCTTTAAAAGTATTATTTTTGATGCATTATGAGATAAAATAAATTATGCAAATGCGAACTAAAAAAGAGTAATAACTGTTTTGATTCATCTTGTACATATTTAATCTTATTTATTTATTATAATTTTCTTTAAAAAATTAAAAATGAAGGAACTTTTGTATCTTGAAAGCAGATCTTTATTTTTTAAATTAATTTTTTAATTCTTTAATCCCCCAAATCTAGGCAAAATTAAATTTTCAAAACACAATTTTAAATTTTCTCCAACATCTAAGCATAGTTTCCAAAATCATTTTTCATTTTTTTCTTAAAAAAAAACACTATCTTATATTTTATTTTCTTAACAACAATAATAAACATGCCATTAGTAAAACTATGTACATAAAAATATAACATAAACATAAACATTCATAATTCTTAAGCATACATTTCTCTATGATTAAGTAATGTGCATATAAAAATATACAAACATAATTAAAGATTTAAAAAAAAGGAAAATTTTTTTTACCCGACAAGCCTTCCACATAGTAGCCCAAAATAAGCCCATGTAGGTTGAGTCTCCCTTGGGTCACAAGCCGAATTGGTTTAGTTTGGGTCAGATTGACTCGTTGGTCTCTTCTTCTTTTTTTTTTTAAAGCTACAAGGCTTATGTTTTTTTTTTAATTTTCATTTCATTCCCTTCTCTTAAAAAAAAAAAATCCCTAACATTTTAGAGAAACAAACTTTTCAACCTATGGAAACCAATAGCTTTTTACTCTTTGCTTGCATTGCTTTGTCAATCACCATTGGCCATCAGTGTCAGTCGGTGTCCCAAGGGTCTCAAATATTCACATATTCTTTCTTTTGATCTCCTAAACACCATTCTAACCTTAGTTTTCTCCAAAACCTTCTAAAGTTGCCTATATCTAAAATTTTAAACCAAAACTTCAAGATGCCAAAATTCTTTCTTCCCGTCGTTTGAATCTTTCGAAACCAAAGTATGTTCTTTCCCTCTCCCTAACCTTCCAAACCATGGTTTCAGATTGCCTAAAAGTTTTGCTATTGTTGTCATTTTTCTCACGTCGTCATTGTTTTTGTCACGGATGGTGGCATGTTGTCACTGTTGATCTCCTTACAAACCAGGACCCATCCCTTATAGAAACTCTCCATAGTCTAACAACTCCCTAGAAAATTGAAACACCCATTCTGTTTAATTGTTTTGTGCTTTTGTTTGCTTTTTGTTTTTTTGTTTTCATGTGTTTATTATGGCTATGATTGAGGTTTCTCCTTGAAGGGAGAATTGTGGCTTTTCTTGTGTTTTGTTTTGTTTTGTTTTTTATTCTTTGTTAATAACACTTAAAAATATAGTATTTTTACATGTTAAAATGGGTGCAAAAATTTAAATTTTGGTTGATTTTTGGTGCCTTAATGCCTATTTTGTGATTTTTAGGGTTTCAAGCTTGTGGACTTAATTTTCATGCAAACCATGCATGCAAGCATACAAGCATGTACACATACAATAAGCACTTTCAGCCTTATTTTGAAAACCTATAGCCGAACCACATTGGCCTAATTCCATCCATTTATGTGGCTAAAAAAGAGTTTTACATGCATAAGGACACATCCACCTTTGCCATGGTATACACCTAAAGCAAAAATGTAAAGAGATAATGCTTATTTGGAGAATGCGGCATGCACTAGGACTCTTTTATAATTCATCACATTTGGCCACCCTATTCCAAGAAAGATTTATAATTTAGAGATCAAGAGTGATTATTTTGCTTAACCATAAAGAAATTTAAATGCATAAGGATTCCTATTTCTTATCTCCCATTTGGCTAAGATACAATCCAAGAAGACTTCATGCAATTTCCACCCAACAAAGAGACTAGATACATTTGGCTAAAGAAGTTTGTGATGGATAAGAAGTCTTTTGATTGCTTTTTAAAGAATAATGATAAAAAAAGGACTCTTGCCATTTGAATTCAAAGAGTTTGGATGAAATTCAAATCCCTTGTCTTGTAATCCAAGAGTTATCTAAACCTACCTACAAGAATGGATCAAGGTGGAGGCTACAAAGATCAAATTGCCAAGATTAAATCTTAAGACTCCCATTCAGCCAAAACTTATCCAAAACTAAGAGCCCCATTTGATTAAGCATTTTGAAGATCAAGATAGCTTTTATCTGTTAGCATTTGAATTAAAAGCAAACCCTTGTAATCCCTATCCCTCTATGATTGAACCCTCCACTATAAATAAGGAAACCATTCATTTCATTTCATCATCCCATTCTTATCCTTTTTTTTTTTAACTTCTTTTATTTAGTTTTTAGTTTAGATTAATTATTGGCTTAAATGACAGATTTGCCAATAACAAAAACTTTGTTTCTTTAAATTCTTTTCTTTTAATTCAAGACATTTTCAGTTTTCAATATTTCTTTTTCAATTGTTTTCCTATTTACAAGTTTTCGATAATCATAATTTTTTCTTTTAATCTTTTTATTCTTTAAATTTTCTTTAATGCAAGATTAGTTTTGGCCATTGCTTTTCTTTACAAGATTTCATTTTTTTGTTGTCATAATGTATTGGTTCGGAGACTTGATCGCTAGACATAAGAATTTAAAAATAGTGAAAAACATGGGAAGTCGCCACCAATCTTTTTTAGGGTGTGTTGGCCATACAAAAGATTATCTTTCTAATAAAACAATAAAATAGGTTTAAAACTTTATTAAAAAGATGGTTTTGTTCTACGAAAATAAGATTGGGTTCAGGAGTCAATTATGTGTGGGGAAGGATTAGCACCCGTACAACGCCTATAAATTAGTACCAATTAATCATACGTTATTTATGATTTTGGATAAAAATGGTTTTTATACAAAATTTAATTATAATTCCCTTTATCTTTAAGAAATAAAATTAGTTTTAAAAAATCTTTATTTAAGAATATTATGAAAATATTCAAATTAAAGAAAGACTTTTGAATTCTCCGACATAAAGGAAAAATTCAAATATATTCTTTTCATTTGAGATTTATTGTAACATTTCTTTTAAAAATAAAAAAAAATAACATTCTTTGTGAATGATAACTATTGGCAACTCTCCAACATCTTGGTAGAGCACCAACAGTTATATTTCATGAAATACTATTTTAATATTATTGATTTAAAATTATATACATATTTAAAACTTTTTGTGTAGTAAAAATGCCAAATAATATGATTAATTTTAAACATAAAAAAAAATTAAAACAAACATATATATGCATTATGAATGTGCGCATTTATAAAAAATGATATGTATGCAAATGATGATCAAATGTGAATTTAATAATTGGGTTTGCAAATATAAAGAGACCACCCAGACTCTCCAATGTTTAGGCAGAGTTTGGGTATGATATTTTATAGTTAAAATCCTATCCTATTATTTTTATATTTGTTATTTTAACAAAACGAATTTATTCTAAGTTGTGGAAATGTATGAAAATTCTTAATGAAATAAAATTTCTTGAATACTCCAACATCTAGGCAGTATTCGAGAATAGATTATTTTATAAAAATTTTCATGCAAATCCTTAGAAATTTAAAACAAGTTTGGGGTTTTGGATAGGTTTGGGTTTAAATTTTAAGAATTTACAAACCTCTCTAAAAGTCTCCAACATCTACGCAAACTTTTGGAGTAAGCTCATTTTTATAATTCTTTTAAAAAATGAATTTTTATATTTTTACATATTTCATATATGTTTCTTCTTTCTTTAAAATCATTATTATTATTACTGCTATTATAAATAAAATATATCAAACATAAACTTAAGTATGAAAGATTAAACTAAAACAAGCATGGGAATCCAAACAATAAAGAAATTAACAATGCATAAAATTAAGCTTGCAATTAAATTTAAACAGTCATAAAAAATTGTATAGATATAATGGAAATAAACTTTATTGGAAAACAAACTTTAAGCCTTATATGTTAAAATTTTTACTTATTACAAAATTTTAACTAGAATGAATTTTCTAGACTTATTCCTTTTGGACTAAACAAGAATAAAGCAAGGAAAAATATTCAATGCAACATCCTTACAAAAATGGTTCCCCATGCCATAACTTTGGACATGATGTTATGTTACAATCTTACAACAATGGCCTTACGTTTGACTTTCAATGCTCATGAAAACAAATATTTATTCACTACAAAATTCTATCTACAAAAAAGTTGTCAAGATCTATTTCTTTTAAGATAAACTAAAGAAAACCAATGATATGTCCTCCACATTGGTTTTTAATGTTTAAAACAATTTATTCACTAAAAAATTCTATGCACAAAAAGATTGTTAGGATCTATTTCTTTTAAGATAAATTAAAGAAAACCAAGGATATGGCCTCCACATTGGTTTTCATGCATGCTTAAGATGGATTACCTGTAGCAAACCAAAAAGGAATGAGAACCAACTTGTAAGTTTCAAACAACTACAATCCACATATAGGAAAAGAGAAACAAGTCAGTAAGCATAAAAGATGAATCCTGATCATTCATACCACACAAGAGGAAAATGCATGTGCCAAGCATTTGAGACCTCTTCTAATTTTTTATAAGCCTAAACCAAACTAGAGCTTTCGTTTTGCTTCTTCATTTTTCCTTTGAAAGACTCTTCTCTTTTTTTTTTTATTTATGTTGTTCTAACCTTCTTCTTTTCTTTTTTTTATTTTTATTTTTTTTGTTCAAGAAAGCTCCTATTCTTCTTTTATTTTGTGACCAATCCCCTTTGTAAAGAAGAAAACCCTTAAAAAAATCTTTTTTTTTTTTATGAATATAGACCCTTGGATCAAATCTCATCCAAGGGCCAAAGTTTCTTTTTTTTTTTTTTCAAGGAGCAACTTTAGCCATTGGATCAAGATTCAGTAAGAGATCCAATGGTCCACATTATTCATTGCAAAGGTTGGATTTTTATAGCCCCTAAACCAAATTAAAAGACCATTTTACCCTTCGTATAAAGTTTTCGATATTTAAGCTATTTTCTTAGATATCAATGTTCCCATGCTCACTTTTAGGATTTTAAAACACAAAAAATTATGAAATATTATAAAATTAAGATCTGAAAAGTTTCATGAAAATTCAAGCTTGGAAATGCCAAATTACGAAAATACCCCAAAGAGGTATTTTGGTAATTTCATACCTTTCGGGGTATTGCTATGATTTCAAATGCACCAAAAATTATGAAATATTATGAAATTAAGATCTACAATGTTTCATGAAAATTCAAGTTTGGGAAGATCAAACTACAAAAATACTTTTAAGGGACTTTTTAGTAATTTTGTAATTCGCTAAGTGCCACAAAAATTTTTAGTATTTTAAAAATCACCAATTTTAACTTTAAACCACATTGATTCCAATTAGGATGTGAATTTTGAGAATTAACCGGGTTCTATCTATTTTGACTAAGTTTTCTGTAATTTTAACTTTGTTTGACTCATTTTAACCTTATTGACAAAGTTTGGCCAGATTTGACCTGAGTTAACTTTGGGTCTCCAAATAAGCTAATTTGTGGGCTCTTTATGGGTTGTAAATGGTCCTCTTAAATGGTTTACGTAATGGTCCTATATTAATGGGTCCAACCCATGTTCACAAATGAGCTTGGGTTAGTCATGTTGAAAATGTTTCAAACAAAATTCGGTGTATATAGCTATCCTTCTTTGCATATTTTTGAGCATCAGAAATAATGTAAAGACATAGATGACAATTTTGTATGAATGATGCTTTCGAGTGAAAGAGAGATTACCCTTGTTCCATTCCTTCCCTTTTTCTTTTTGGTTTTTGTTTGTTTCTATTTTTATTTTTGTTTTGTTTTGTTTGTCTTTTTTTTTTTAATTTTTGAAATATAAAAAATGACTAGGACATCACTACAAATTAAAAAATAAATATGACTAGGACAACACTGTAGGTTAAAAAAATAAAGATGATTGAGACAACACCAATAATTGAAAAAACAAATATGACCAGGATAACACTGCAAGTCAAAAAATAAAGATGACTGGGAAACACTGTAGGTCAAAAAAATAAAAATGATCAGGACAACACCAACGGTCGAAAAAATAAATATGATTGAGATAACATTGTAAGTCAAAAAATAAAGATGATTGGGACAACACCAACGATCGTGAAAATAGATATAACTGGAATAACACCGTAGGTAAAAAAAAAAAAGATGACTGGAAAAACACCAATGCTTAGGAGGTCAAATATAATCGAGACAACATCACAAGTTAAAAAATAAAAATGATCGGGACAACATTGTTGTTTAAAAAATAAAGATGACAAGGATAACACCAATGATTGAGAAAACAAATATGATCGAGATGACATTGTAGGTCAAAAAATAAATATAACTCGAGACAACACCATAGGTAAAAAAAATAAAAATGATTGGGATAACATCGTAGGTCGAAAAAATAAAGATGACCAAGATAACACCAATGGTCAAAAGATAAATATGATCGAGACAACACCAACGGTCAAAAGATAAAGATGACCGGGACAATACCAATGGTCAGAAAGATAAAAATGATCGGGACAACACCATTAGTTAGGAAGATAAAGATGACTAAGCTAACACCAACGATTAGAAAGATAAGATGACAAGGACAACACCCGCGTTAGGAAGATAAAGATGATCGAGATAATAACCACAGTCAAAAAGATAAAGATAAGCAAGATAACACCAACGGTCGATAAGATAAGAATAAAGTTTCTTCTTAATGCAAGAGAAACCTAAGGAAAATACTCTCATGTCATTTAATATCCTCTTATGAAAACTTATAACATCATTTATCAAAAGAAATGTATGCAATACATATGACTACTAAATGAGCTTTGAATGGTAAAAATGCAATCAATAGTTTATACTATGCGTTTTTTGATCATATCAATTTTAAGTCTAAGATTAGCTCGGCTCTTTCAAACCCTAAAGGTTGCCTTAATACAAGTGCCAATATTTCTTTCATGTAGATGCCCCTACAAAAACTTATGATGCGGATACAATGATGCAAATGTAAATGTAAATGCTTTTCTTATAATGTAAGTGCAAATGTCTTGGTTATGATGCAGATGATGTAAATGCGAATGTCTTTTGCAAGTGATGCAATAGTGAATATCCCTCTTTTTCATGTAGATGCCTTTACAAACACTTCTTATGATGTGGATGCAATGATATAAATGTAAATGTCTCTTTTTTTTTAACATACAGATCAAATGTTTTTTTGATATGCATATGTAAGTACAAGTGATGTGAATGCAAAGACTCCTTTTATTTTTGCAACATGCAAATTAAATGTCTTTCTTATGATGTAAATGTAATTGATGCACATGTAAGTGCAAGTGATGCAAATACGAAGAATTTCTTTTTGTTGTTGCAACATGTAAATCAAATGTTTTTCTTATGATGTAAATATAATTGATGCAAATACGATTTTTTCTTTTTTTCTTTTTTGAAAAATCTCTATTCAAATTTTGTGTTTACTTTTTACTAAAAATGATCTTTATATCTTGTACAAAATGCTAAACCAATCTCTAAAATTTTTCTAAAGTAATCACAAAATTGCCTTACTTAAAGTGTTTTCATAATCAATGAGAAAAGTTTAAAACACATAACTTTCAAATCTCTTACAAATTGATGATCACTATTTGGAAAGCTTGGGGATAGTGTGATTGACAATTCAATTTTTTCACTAGTGGGCATATTTCAAGGAAGGCTCAATGATTACTAATTGGAATGCTTGTGAATGGGGTGATTGTCAATTCAATTTTTCACTGGTGAGCATATTTCAAGGAAGGCTCAATGATGGTTGCAAGGATTTCTGTTGGGCTCACAAAAAAGATAATTTTTCCAAAACACTTTTTTTTTATTGAAAACATGATACTTCAATGTGTGTCAAAACAAATCATTAATTTTTGAAAAGGATTTGGGAAGAGAAAAAAGTTCATTTTTTATTTTCATGCTTTGGTGAGATGCAAAGTGTTTAATGAGTATTGATCCTTCAAGAGGTTAAGCATGACATTTTATTCTAGATAGAACCTTGGAACTCTAAATTCTTTTAGGGTTTCAAGAGTGGCTCTAGCTCTAAACTTCCATTTTTGGATTTTCACCTTAGAGCTATATTTTCTAACAATGAAAAGTTTAGTAAAATCTGGCCAAATAATGGGTTTCTATAAAATTTTTAATTATAGCTCTTCAATTCAAGTGTCCATATTTGATCAAAATAGACATTTTAAGGTATGCAACGTAGGCCAAGGTTCAGGGTTCTAAAAGAATAGATAAATAGGCTCAAAATATATTATTTGGTGTAATTAGGCCAAGCATATTATGGAGCATTCTTTGGACAAAAACCATGTGTCTTTCTTTCTTTGTTCTTTCTTTTGTGGAAGTATTTGACATTAACTTTAGCATTCTTTTTTCTTGAATTCTATTTCCCTTTTTTTACTTAGGATTTTAACTGAAGCCTTATTTATTTTTCACCCTGGACTCTCATCTCCAAGGATCAAGTCTTTTTTTTTTTTTTTTTTAAACATTTGACTTCAACTTTCTTCTTTCTTGAATTCTATCTCCCTTTTTCACTTGGGACTGAAGACTTTTTCACTTTTTATCCTAGATTATTATATCTGAAGTGCATGTCTTTCTTTTTTTCTTTCTTTTATTTTTTTCTCTCTTTTTTCTATTTAAATTGGAAACATTCACTTTTGAATTCTACTCCTTTTTTTACTTAGGATTCTAATTAAAGCTTTATTCAATTTTCGCACCAAACTCTTATCTTTAAGGTCCATGTCTTTCTTTCTTTGTTTTTTTTTTTTTAGGAAATATTTGACTTCAACTTTAACATTCTTGAATTCTATTTCCCCTTTTTTACTTATGATTCTAACTAAAGCCTTATTCACTTTTCATCCCAGACTCTCATCTTCAAGGTGCATGTATTTCTTTCTTTACTTTTTTATTTTTATTTTTGAATGAATGAATCATATTTAGATAGTGAATATTAAAACAATCATGAACAATATTCCAAAATTTTTTCTATTAAAAACTTATTCCATTGATGCCTTTGATCATTCTGAGTTTGTTGTGCTCGGCATTGGCCCATAAATTGGTATCCTTTGCATTTAAGTCGTATTTTTAGGTTTTCAACTTAGATCCTTCCTTCAACTTAAACTACCCTTTTTGGGTTTTTAGTCATGAGTCCTATTTCATTTTTTATTCATTTTTTTTGTTTTGTTTTATTTTTTTTGGAAATATTCGACTTTAACTTTTTTTTCCTTAAATTATGTCTTTTTGAGATTCTAACTATTGCTTCATTCACTTTTTGCCCTAGGCTCTCATTTTTGAATAGCATGTTAGATGCTTTTAATATCAAACACTTTTCTTGAAGTTAGGCTCTTGAAAATATCTTTATTTTGCTCCCTACTGTAAAAGATGATCCTTAGCCGGGGTTTATTTTGAAACAAGAAATTTAATAGGCTCAAATGGTAGCAAGTGGATAATTTTTTTATATGCGAAAGATGGAGAAAGATGACCATTCATCATTTCAAACATGATCACTTAGTTAGAAGAGCAAATTATTTGAAAAAAGAGATTAAAAGTTTTTTGTTAGCTTTTATGTTATAACCATTAATTGTTTTTGTGTGATTGATGCCCCATCTTGTTTTCGATTCAAGGTTCTTATGACAGTGAAGATTAAGTTATATAAGATATCTTAAAATTTGATCACACAAGTCACAAAAAGGCTAATTTTAGTTTCAAAATTGTCTAACATTTTTGGTAAAATGAGGGAAAAGGTATTTATGCATAAAACAAATTGTCTTAGGTGAGAAGGAATTTTGCTTTTTTTGGTTAATATGTCTTAAGACGTGGAATAGGAATTACTTGAGAAAGAAGTTTCAAGCATTTTTGGTGTCTATGGTTGTTAAAAGAATTTGGATGGTTCAATCATATTGACAAAATTTGACACATATTGAGTTTCCAATTAAAAGTTTGTAAGAGTATCTTGCTTGATTTAAATTCAAAATGAATTTTCAAAATTGGCCTCTTTTGTTTATTGCCCATATAGAAACTCATCTTTCAAGTACCATGAATCTTTAGGTTCTAAGTCTCAAACTCATGCCTATCAAAATAATGGATTAGAAAGTGATTGACGAAAAAAATGATTTTTGAATTAAATTCGTTCCAATAATGATTACCAATTGTTTGAAGACTCACAAGATAATTTTTCGTCTTATTCTTATAATCCAAAAATCAAATTATGCCAAGTTTTTTTATTTAAAATAATCTTTAAATAGAAAATTATCATACTATTTTTCTTAAAATATTTATTTACACAATGCCAGAATATTAACAGAACCCAAACTAAATAAGAAAAACCTCTTTTATTAGTGTCGAAATTCAAATTTAGTGTTTCAAAATAGAAATGACCTTAAAAGTTAATCTTTTAAGACACTAACATTAAATAGAACATGCATATGATGCATGAATGTGTGAATGCAACATATGTGCTTTTACGGTACCCAATACTTGCAAAGGATTTCAAGTCAAGCTTTAAACCACATCTTGACAAATTTGGTTTTAAAACATTATATTTTTGAAAACTATCTACTTTAACATTGAGTTCATTACACTATTCTCACTGTGCTTAATGACTTTGAGAAACTTACAAGCCTCATTTTAGGCTTCTTATACTAGACCTCTGGGTTTGTTTCAACAAGATTAAGACATTTTTTTGCTGTGACTTTTTCTTCTTCTTTTACCTTCCCTTTCTTAGCCCTTTCAAGCATTTAGGAGTATAACAATGACCACTCCTAGTTATTCCTTCTACTCCTATTATATTCATCATGAGTTTTCCTTTCTTGTTTTCTAAAATTAATCCATCTATAAACCCTTGAATTTCCATTTCATAGTTATAATCCCATGGAATCGGCCGATTATTCTTGTAAGAAAAAAGACTAAGGACATAAATTATTAGTGATACCCTAGGGAAATGCACCATCTCCTTCCTAACTAGTTTTGTTTCCTCATCATAAAAGATGGTAAGAGGTTTCAGAATGAAGGGTGCTTCCAATTTATCACCTATCATGTTCACACTATCAACATTTTCTTTAACATAAAATTTAATGACCTCTTCATCTATTAACTATTACAACAATACCTTGAACCCTTAATAGTCTTGGATCATATGCCCCACATTCTTTCCATGGTAACAACAATCATGCTAAATTGCTTTTATCATCCATTATTGGAACAACCACATTTGTCCTAACCAAACAGTTAAATATTTTTTTCATAGGGGTCTTTACTTCGTTGACCCGTCTATTCATTCTTGACCCTTGTTTGTCTAACACAGCACTAGTATTGCCATCTAAATGGTTGGGAAGAGGGTTTTTATTGATATTAGGCTTTGCCCTAGAATTAAAATTCAACAAGCCTTCGTTTATTAACTCTTGCACCTTATACTTTAAAGTTGTGCAATTTTCAGTAGAATAGTCGACCACACTATAATGATAATCACATTTAGCATTAAGGTCATACCATTTTAGGTACGATGGCTTTAATGGCACTATATACTTTGGAGCAATAAGATGACCCCTCATTAGCTATGGATACAAGCTGGTGTACAAAATAAGGATAGGTTCAAATTGAGGTTTCTCCTTATTACTATTACTTTGTAGATTCTTTTAACTTGGATTGGCTATTTGGGTTGCCATTATTGAAGTAAAACTAGGTAGCTATAGATTGGCCTCGAGTATATATGATGATTGTTGGAAGGGTTAAAAGTAGTATTATAGTTAAGCAGCTTGGTTGGTAGTTGGATAGTAAATGAAGAATTGTGGTCTCAGATTATATGGGATAAAGGGATAGAATGAGGGATTCCCTATAGACACAGCATGTGTCTCTTACTCTTTCTTCCTCGGATTGGTTGACTTCTTAGCACCAAAAGCTTTAAGCCCTTCAATTTTGCCAATTTTAATGGCATTCTCAATAATCTCTCTCGAAATCACCATATCAAAAAATTATTAGTAGAATTTCCTCCCTATTTATCATAGTATGGGGCCCTTAATGTGTTAATAAACAATACTATAACTTCTTTTTCGATTAGCGATGGTTGAACCTAAGTTATTGTGTCTCATCAATGATATGCATACTTTAAAAAAGTCTCAGTTGACTTTTTTTCCATATTTTGTAGAGATAGCCTATTAGGGGTTATGTCCATGATATACTTATACTGAGCTATGAAAGATTTATCTAGGTTATTCTATGTATGAATTCAATTTTGATCTAACTAAATATACCATTTTACTGAGGATCCAGTTAAACTATCTTGAAAATAATGTATTACAAGCTTGTTATTATATCTATGGCCTACCATCTTTCGACAAAATATCGTAATGTGAACAGATGGACACTTGGTTCCATCAAATTTCTCAAAGTTAGGAACCTTAAATTTTATTGGTATAACCACATCAAGCACTAAACTAAGCACATTTGCATCTATATTCCTAAAGACATCATTCCCTTCATTGGCTCTCAATCTTTCTTCCAAAAATCATACTTATTCTTTATCTCACCATTCATTATTGGTGCAGACATGCCACGTAGCTTTTCTTGTTCTGTAGGCTCATCTAAATTTGGTATAGTGATAAGATCAATATTCACATGCATCTGAGATGGTTCAGCAAAAATGAAAGGTTGGGATTGATTAACAGAAGGTCTAATGAAAGGTTGTGTGGCTAGTAATTGTAAATAGATTCCTTATGAGGTATGAACTCGCAATGGAACAAACTTTGGAGGATATGTTAATTCCACCACACTAACCCTGTTTCCTAGCCTTTGTGTATTGGCAACTTCCTTGCCTTTTAAAGAGCTAGTTAACAATTGTCTTAACTTGAACATCAATACCTTGATATTCAGTTGAATTTCCATCACCTTCTTTCTTATCTTTTCTTGTGCCTTCTTTACCCTCTCAAACCTAGTTGTTTTTTATTATTCAATAGCTTGAGATTTAGAGTAGGTATTATATCTATGTGAAATTGCTTGATCGGACTTCTTTGGCTTGCTATCTTTGAGCCTTTTAGTATTGATCATAAATTAGAACACATTGTATAATTATTGTTGTCATTGCTACCATTAATGTTGTTATTAATTATTAATGCAATGAATGTAATGCAATGCATAAGAAGTATTGCTTTGGATCAATCTAAGCAAAGAAAACATTCATTAATCATAGAAATCCTTATACATCTTTTAATCATTCTTGCATTGAAACCATAGAAACACCTAATTTGGGCATATTGATCCTAGTTTCACATAATAAACTCAACAAGTGCTGACTACCATGTTAAGTTGGTACAACTTCCTACTCTAGTTCTTTAGCTCTTTCCACCATTTCATTGGCTTTTTGCACCACCTTGTAGATTTGTGAAGTCAAATGCTCTATGTATTGCTGCCTTCCTAAACTCTTTACTCTTCACTTTTCTCAAGCATCCACTTCTATGTTACAAGTATGGGCTCAATAATCCTCATTCTCTTACCATTCAGTCAAAATCTTATCTATATGATTCTGATTGTTAACCAACTGAAGCTTCAAGCTCATTAATTATTGTTCCAAAGCCTTTTTTGCATTTTACAAATCAGAGCTCCTATTCTATTCCTTCTTTAATTCAGCTTTTAGCTTTTCATTTTTTTTGGCACTTAACTACCTTTGCAGAGACTCGTGAAAACTTTTCTTTCCATGTATGCCATTCTTTGGTGAGTGTAAAGATCACTTCCTTGTTTTCTCAAGCTGTATTCTTCCAATTCTCCACCATCTCTCTTAATTCTTTCATATCCTTCTTAGATTCCCTTGAAGGTTTGATGTCCAACCTTAATCTCTTATTTTCTTGATGAAGATCTTGCAAATCTTTTTTCAATACCTTTTGTTCCTTGGTCAGCTTTTATACTGCATCATCTTTCATCATCAAATCATACCTTAATTTGTTGACCTAATTTATCATTGCCATTTTTCATTTTTCATCTTCTTTATTTCAATATCGAACTCTAGTTGGGCGATCTCAAGAGTCAACAATACCGACCTTAAAATAAGAGTGGGCAACTTATTGAAACATCGGCTAGTAAAGGCCTAACTTCATTAACCTTTTTCATTTTCCATGCAAGGTACTCTTTTGCAATATTATCTATAAATTTGGTTGGGCTTATATGTAAAGGCCTAACTTCATGAACCTTTTTCATATAACCAGGTGCTCCATAATCAAATTTGAGTGAACTAAATCCATGAGTCATAGGGATGAACTAATGTTAGTTATATTGTCTCTAAACTATAAGAAGTGCATAGCTTATTGCCTTCATATCCTTAATAGGGGTACTCGTGACTCATCTCACAACTATACAAAATGGTCATAAAACGCATCCATGGTGCCTTTTATGTTACATCCTCACTAGTAAGCACCAAAAAGAATGACATCCATTGACCTTTTATCCAATCCCTTCACCATTCCTTAGTGATAAACTTCTTGATAGGAACAAAATGAATGAAGAATGGCCGAAATGATATCTTCCCTTTTCCCTAAAAGTGACTTCTAAGCCTAATAAAAGTAGCTAAGCACATTTAATGAATCACCAATGAATCACCCTTCACCCTTCCTTCAATAGAAATTAAGTGATCTAATGGTTTCTGCTAAAGTAGTCGGTGAAAGATTTATACATTTATCCAATTGCTTGAAAAAGTTGACCATTGATGCTTTTACATGTCCTAATACCTTAGGAAATATCATCAATCCATACACAGCCAAAACAAACACATCTAACCCCTAATCTATATCAATATGCTTCTTTATATGCTCAAATAGAAAGGCTAATGGAATAGTCTCAACCTCATTTTTTTCCTTCTTATGTTTGTCTATCTTTTCAACCCTTATTTGCATAATCTTAGTTAACTTCTTTCTATATTCAGTGGTCTTTTGCTCATTCCAATAGATCCTATCTTGATTAGTAGACTCTACTCAGAGTAAAGATGAATATTCTTTAATTGTGGAGGCCAAGTCTTGTTAGTTAAATATGAAACACCGATAAGATAGATACTAAAGCTACATTGCAGCCTTAACTAATGCTTTATTAATTTTCCCTCATCAATCTTCACTAAATATAAGCAATGCCACATCCCCATATTCTTTTGAAAAAGACTCATTCTTTTCTACTCCTTATTGTTGCCATATGGATTCCAACTCGGCTACATCATTTTGACTTAAATCCATGTGCACCAACTGTGGAAGTGTAAACACATAACTGACCCCTAAGCAATCTCCTTCTTTTCTTTAGGTGCTTTTTGATTGGCTTTTGACTTCCAAATAATCTTGCTAGGGGCTAATGCTACTGATAGCTTCATGAGTGCTTCCTTTACTATTGATTGATTCAAAAAAAATACCCCTTCGAAGAAATATGATGCCTATATAATGTATGCAACAAAATTAAAGGCAACAAAAGAATTAAATAAATCAATAATGTTAATAAATAAATAAATAAATAATCAAGCATAGCATATAATAGAGTAGAATATGCATAGTATCCCAGCTTTAGGTAATTTTTTTTAAAAAGATGACATGGCTCTATCCTAGGCTAGATCCTTACAGCTTACAATATGTTGGGTTAGGATTTATACATCTAAAGGTTCTCAAATAATTCCTTACATCATGGTCCATCATAGACTAGTAAGGCTCCTCGATCTTTACCCGTTACAGGCTACCAACAGAAAGGGTTCACTCTGAATAGAAGTGTTTCATTAGCAAATACGGAAGTTATCACCTCATAAAAGCAAAGCTACTTCATTTCCTCCTAATAAGGATGGAGCTTGAGTCCAGAGCTCATGCATATAAGTGAATATGCAAAGATATGCAAAGTGATATATTAATCAAAATAACATAAATAAAACATAAATGCCAAATTAAAACAAAGTAATAACTAACATACAATTTATTTTATTTATTAACTTATGTATATATATCATTTTTTTTTTAAAAATTAAAATAAAGGGAACTAAATTAAATATCAATTAAAACCAATTGAATCCAACATTTTTAATAGTGCATAATTAAAATTTTTGGCTTGACTCTCAAAATGTCCCTAGTGGAGTCATCAAGCTATCATAACGTAAGATTTAATTGCTAGACGTAAGAACTTAAAAATCATGAAACACACAAGGAGTTACCATAATCTTTTTTAGGGTGTAATTGGCCACCCAAAAAAATTATCTTTCTAATAAAACAATAAAATGGGTTTAAAGCTTTATTAAAAAGACAATTTTGATATATGAAAACAAGATTGGGTTCGAGAGTCAATTACGTGTGGGGAAAGATTAGGACCTTCACAACGCCTATAAATTGGGATCAATTAGTCATGCGTTATTTATGACTTTGGACAAAAATGGTTTTTATACAAAATTTAATTATAATTGCCTTTATCTTTAAGAAATAAAATTAGTTTTAAAAAATTGTTATTTAGGAATATTATGAAAATCTTCAAATTAAAAAAATATTTTTGAATTCTCTGACATAAAGGCAAAATTCAAATATATTCTTTTCATCTAAGATTTATCATAAGATTCCTTTTAAAAATAATAAAATAACATTCCTTGTAAATGATAACTATAGGCAACTCTCCAACATCTAGGTAGAACACCAAGAGTTATATTTCACGAAATGCTATTTTAATTTTATTGGTTTAAAATTATATATATATATTTTAGAACTTTTTGTGTAATAAAAATGCCAAATAATATGATTAATATTAACATAAAAAATTAAAACAAACATATATATATGCATTATGAATGAGCATATTTATAAAAAATGATATGTATACAAATGATGATTAAATGTGAATTTAATAATCAGGTTTTCAAATATAAAGAGATCACCTGGACTCTCCAATGTTTAAGCAAAGTTTGGGTGTTTGTATTTAAAATCCCATCCTATTATTTTTATATTTATTATTTTAACAAAATGAATTTATTCTAAGTTGTAAAAATTTATGAAAATTCTTAATGAAATAAAATTTCATGAATACTTGAACATCTAGGTAGCATTCGGGAACATATTACTTCATAAAAGGTTTTCATGCAAATTCTTAGAAATTTAAAGCAAGTTTAGGGTTTTTGATAGGTTTGGGTTTAAATTTTAAGAATATACAAACCTTTCTAAAAGTCTCCAACATCTTGATAGACTTTCAAAAGTCTTCAACATCTAGGTAGACTTTTAGAGCAAGTTCATTTTTATAATTCTTCTAAAAAATGAATTTTTATATTCTTACATATTTCATATATATTTCTTCTTTCTTTAAAATCATCATTATTATTATTATTATTATTGCTATTATAAATAAAACATATCAAACATAGATTTAAGTATGAAAGATTAAATTAAAATGAGCTTGGGAATCCAAACAATAAAGAAATTAACAATGCATAAAATTAAGCTTGCAATTAAATTTAAACAATCATAAAAAATTGTATAGGTATAATGGAAATATACTTTATTGGAAACAAACTTTATGCCTTATATTTTAAAATTTTTACTTATTATAAAATTTTAACTAAAATGAATTTTCTAGGCTTATTCCTTTTTGACTAAACAATAATAAAGCAAGGAAAAATATTCAATGCAACATCCTTACAAAAATGGTTCCCCACGCCATGACTATGGACATGATGTTATGTAACAATCTTAAAACAATGGCCCCATGTTTAACTTTCAGTGCTCATGAAAACAAATATTTATTCACAACAAAATTTTAACTACAAAATGGTTGTCAATATCTATTTCTTTTAGGACAAACTAAAGAAAACCAAGGATATGGCCCCCACATTGGCTTTTAATGTTTGAAAAAATTTATTCACTACAAAATTCTACCCATAAAAAGATTGTTAGGATCTATTTCTTTAAGACAAGTTAAAGAAAACCAAGGATATGGCCCCTATATTGGTTTTCATGCATTCTTAAGATGGATTACTCGTAGCAAACCAAAAATGAACAAGAACCAACTTGTAAGCTTTAAATAACTAGAGTCCACATATAGGAGAAGAGAAACAAATTAGCAAGCATAAAGGATGAATCCTCATCATGCATATCACACAAGAGTAAGATGTTCACACCAAGCATTTGAGACCTTTTCTGATTTTTTGGAAGCCTAAATTGAACTGGAGCTTTCATCCTACTTTTTTCTTTTTCTTTTGAGATCAAGCCTTTAATAGTCCAAATGGTCCAATCTTCTATATAGTTTGGAGAACTAACAAGCCATAATCCTAACCATCATCTTTCCAATTTTTTTGAATTATACTTTTCACTATAATGGTGTTTCTGATGATGTTATTAGACTAAGACTTTTTTTTTTCTTTCAAGGACAAGGCAAAAAGTTGGTTGATACCACTACTACCTGGCTCTATTGCAACATGGGATGATTTTGTATAGAAATTTTAAGTAAAATTCTACCTATCAGCCAAAATAGCCAAGCTGAGGAATGAAATCACCATATTCATGCAGGTAGATGGTGAAACATTATATGATACATGAGAAAGATTTAAAGAGTTGCTAAAAAAATACCCACTCATGGACTACCCCAATGGCTTCAGATCCAAATTTTCTACAATGGTCTTACACCACCCATAAGAACCATTTTGGACTTAGCTGCTGGAAAAGTAATTATGAGTAAGACTCCTAAGAAAGCCAATGAACTAATTGAAAAAATGGTTGCTAAGAACTACTAATGGGGCATGGAAAGAAAGGTAAATAAAAAATCTTTGGTTTTTTTGAGATTGATGCAATCACCTTCGTTAATTCCTAATTGGCTATTCTAACCAAAAAAATAAAAGCCTTAAGAGTCCAACCTTAAACTAACCATGTAAATGTAATACAAAATCCTTTTGTCTCTTATGATATCTATGAAAGACCCCATTCCAATGAAAGATGTCAATTTAAGATAGAACCTGTAAAATACATCCAATAATCTAAACTTAACTACAATCTTTATAGCAACACTTAGAACCTTAGTTGGTGAAACCACTCTAAATTTTCTTGGAACCAACCAAACCACCAATCCACCAACAACCAAAACAACAATTACCGCTTAAATCCACTAATGTACAACCTGCCCTAAAAAAAGAAACCTAGTTTTGAGGATATGTTGACCTAATTGATGCAAGCCAACAATGCCAACATAAAAAACCGAGCTGTATCAATCAAGAACCTTGAGAACTAGATAGGTCAACTATCCCAAGCTATAGCCAACTATCCTATAGGTACCTTACCTAGCAATATTAAATCTAACCCCAAAAGGTAAGGCAAGGAAGGATGTAATGCTATCTATTCTTTAGGAGATGTCAAGATGGAGGATTATGATAAAAATGATGATTTTATGGGTGAACCTATAATGGTAAACCTCTCTAGTTTTATGAAATAACCTGAGGTAGATTTTATGAAAAATGAAGACATATTCGAAGATGAAGAACTCATGAGATTTGGAAGAGAAATTCTAGAGGGTTTTGACCTTATAGCATTAGAAGCCCTTGAAAATATTGAATCATATAAGGAAAATCCTGGGAAGAAAAATGTTGAAATGGAATATGAAAAAAATCCTAAAGAATACAGTGAAGTGTCTGTTGAAGAAAGGTAAAAGCTATTACAAGTGGGGAGAGCACTATTAGAAAGCATTAAGCTTGAGCATGAAGAGACAGTTTAGGAGACAATTCAAGCGAAGATAGTTTAAGAAAAAGATTAAAAGAAAAAAGTAGAAGAGGAAGTACAAGTAAAACCAAGAATGATTATAAGGATCTATAGGCAGTGCTTTAACATAGCACCACATTCCCCAATGCCTATTTAGAAGGAACTGCTCAAAGAATTGAAGAAAGCCATATTTTTGGATGATTGCAGCACTAAACTTCAATAATTCTTGTTGAGAAGGTAAAAAAATCTAAGGAGTTTTACTATCTTTTAAAAAGTTAGTCATTTAAAATTTAATGATGCTCTTTGTGATATTGGCTCTAGTATAAATCTAATGCCCTTAAATGTTTTTATACAGCTAAGGTCTGGAGAGTTAAAGCTTGCAAAATTCAATTTTAAATTTGTTAACTAATATGTTAAGCTACCATAAAGGATGTTGAAAACTATGCTTACAAAAGTTAGTAAATATGCATTCTCGGTAGATTTTGCTATTTTATATATGGAGGATAATGAAACTCCATTACTATTAGGAAAACCTTTCTTATTGACTGCTAAAGCTTTAATAGATGTTTATAACTCTAGCCTTACTCGTAGACTTAAAAATAAAAAGTAACAGTTTGTAACTAGAGGGTATGGAGTTCTTATAGATGAAGATGATGTAAATGTACTCAAGTGAAAGAAAACCTTAGAAAGTGTAACTTAGTAGATAAACTTTTTGATCCTTTACTACAAAACCATTTGGCAACCCATAGCTCTAGTAATGCCAACCCACGAGCAACTCAAGCTCTATTTATGTTATTCCTGCTAGAAGGTTAGTATACCTCTTAAGACCAATTCAATTCTCAATGCCCCTCAAGCTTGTTCTCAATCATAGCATACAACCTTACTACCTGAGTTGTTTTGATACATTGCCTTCTTTTTTAGGTGTTTTGATTTCACACACTCGTTACATCCAAGTCAAACTTTTCACTCTAATACTATTGTTTGAGCATATGGAGTTAATAGATGCTATTAACCTTTGATATGCTAACAATCTCCCCCAGCAACACCACTAGGACTTAAACCCATTACTTTGGCTTTTATATTAGCCCCTTATCCCTCCAAGAAACTTCAACAACTCACACCTCTTTCTCACTCATTTGTGCTAACCTTTTGTGCCACTAATTTGTTGAAACATCATCATGGCAGTTATCTGGTTGCCATTCAATTGCATCTATGTCTTATACATTGTGTAGCATAGTTTTTCTCTTGCAATACTATAGATCCTTTGATAAGCTTCCATTGTCTATTCTTTTGTTGGCTTTCATATCCTTTTTTATCAAGGACATTAATAGCAAGCAAGTTCATTCTCATATCCAAAATGTGTCTAACATCCCTTAAAGTTAACATACAACCTATACTAGTTTATATAACAATATCACTAATCCCAATAATCTATGAGACACTTTTATTTTACATCTTGGTGTAACCAAAATCTCCTACTTTATATGTTGTAAACAACTCCCTCTTAGGAACATAATGATATGTCACTCTTGTGTCAACTATCCATTCAATGCCAGGATCACCAACATGATTATAATTACCATGTGTACAAATCAAAGTAACCGAATTACTATCTGAATCTATTACTGCAACATTGCCATCATCTGAACTCTTACTTTGCTCATTTTTTTGCTCTTGCTTTATATGACTTGGTTTATCATAATGGAAACACTTCACTTTATCTCTGAACTTGGATCTATGTTTAGACTTACTATGGCCTTTTAAGTTTTGACCTTTATCGATGTTTCTACCCATATTATCTTCAATATCACCCTATAATCAGGAACTGAATTAAGAATAGTCATAACTATAGTATTCCAACTATCTGACAATGATCCAAAAAAAGCAACACCTTCACTTCATCTTCTATATTAAGCTCCATAGTAGTCATTTAATTAAATACATTTTAAAAATCACTCAAGTGCTCTGTAATTGATCATCCATCCCTGTACTATAAAGTTGTAAGCTTTTTAATAAGCATAACTTTATCATCCCTGTTTTTCTTTCAAACAATGCTACCAATTTTTTTCAAATAGTGTGGGCATTTGTCTCCTATGCTACATGGTGGAACACATTGATATCAACCCATTTTTTGATTTTGGCCAGTGGCTAGCTTCTTTTAGCTTTGATCTTTTGTATTTATAGGCTTAGTTGAATCACCCAATATCGTCCTATACAAATTTTTATAGTATAAATGATCCTCCATCCTAGGCTTCTGAATTGAATAATTTTATACTATCAATTTTATCATAGAACCTGTATCACCCTTTATGATCTCAAATAGAATTTAATTTTGTCTAGGTTGCTTTTGTATTAGTGTATCAAAAATAATCCTTGATTTGATATTTTACATCATTCCTTAGAGAATGAGGCAACAAAGTAAACCCTCAATTAAAGGGATAAGATAAGCCATAGATTTAGGTAGGGGTGTAAATGATATATTAGTACTCGAAGTTACTTGGGTTCGACTCAAATAAAACTCAAATTTAGCTCAATTATTATCGAGTCGAGCTCGAGCTTGAATAGCTCAGCTTATCGATCGAACCAAGTTCGAGTATTCTTATACCCGACCCAAATAACTCGCAGTCTAATCGAGCTTTTATATTTTAATATATTTTAATTATTTTAAAAATAAACTTGAGCTTGAGCTTGAGCACAAATAATCGAGCTTTTGTTGAATATAAGAATCGAGTTTATTTTTACATGTTAATCGAGCCTAATCAAATGAGCTCGAGTAACTCAATTTTTATCTCGAGTTGTGTTCGAGCTAAAAAAATAAAACTTGATTAAGTTCAAGTCGACTTTCAAGCTTCGAATTTGGAATCAAGCTTAATCTTGAGCTTAACACCGTATCAGCTCAAATTCGATCGATTACACCCCTAGATTTAGGGATGGTCGAGCTTGACCAAAGCTAGTGTTGTTTGAGAGGTAACCAAAATTTTATTTTAATGGTTTATGTTTTCTTTATTTTTATTAGAACAAGTATGTTTTAATGTTTTTGTTTTGAGTTTGTTTTTATAGGGATGAAATGATGTAAGGAGGATACCATATACAAGTAAAGCCTTGAAGTAAATTTGGAGAGTATTTCTTTTTCCCTTGTTATCTATTTAGCACCTTGTTTAATTTAAATGTAGAGGGAAAGAATGTTTTGAGTATTTAAATGATTTTTGAAAATTGTGATCCATTTTTGCTTTCAAACCAAATTAACTTGCTAGATTTCATTGATATGCATTGACTTGAGTATGATATGAAGTTTCATTATGAATATGGTGGAACTTGAAAGGAATTCTTAAGCATGCTTTTCTTTAGATATGATTTTTGTACTTATGCTTTTATTCTCTTTTAATGAAATGCTTTGATTCTTATGGAAATTTTGTTAGATGTGGATTTTCATGAAATTTAAAGATATGAATAAATACTCTAGAATTCACCTACTCAACCCTTGAGGTGAAATCTTATACTGTATTTGACTCAATAGATTATCTAAGCAATTCTTTGAACCTTTTGAGCCTTTTTCAAGCCATCCTGTTATGATGCATCCTTAGTACCTTTATTTTGAGCCTATTATATTCCCTTTCTCTTTGTTTATTTAGCCACATAACAAGCTAATAAGCCTTTTCTTTGATTATTATTATTCTTTCTTTTGTTTTTATCTAACCCAATTGTGCTTACTTGTGTATTATGGACATCTTTATGTATTTAGGAGGAAACAAGGTGTAAGGAATGAAAAGAAAATGAAAGAAAATGGCAAATATAAAGCAAAGCCTAACAAAGCCAAAAATGCTTAAGTTAAAAAAATGTCACAAAAAAAAAAAGATGCCTTAATTATTCAAAGTTTCAAAAGCTTAATTTTTGAAAGTCCAAGAAATTTCAAGAAAGCAAGATAAGGGTTTTAAGCCTAAACCTTAACCCATGCCTTACATTACAAACCTAAAAGACCTTTTGATCTTGATTTAAGTATGCAAGTTTAACATTAATGGAGAGGGAAAGGGAAAATGAACATATAAAGTTTATTCTATTTTTGAATTGAAATGTGATGAAATGTTTTGCATTATTTGTACTTGAGTTATAGGCATGAATTAAAGATTGAGTAAATTCATATGTATAAAGAATATAAGATATCGGGAGCTTGTTTTTGAAGAAATTTCTTATAACTCTGTGTTTATATTTAGCTTTGTATTATGTAAATATGCATGATAGGAATTTTATATCAAAATTTGCCTTTGTAAGTATGTATAATGGTTTTTAGTTTTGTTGATTTGAGGTTTTTGCTTGAGGACACGCAAAGATTTAAGCGTAGGGGTATATGATAGCACTTAAAACTATACTATTTATATATATTAAAACGGATGCTAAATTTTAAATTTTGGGTGATATTTGGTGTGTTAATGCCTATTTTCTTATTTTTAGGGTTTCAAGCTTGTGGACTTCATTTTCTTGTAAACCATGCATATAAGCATGCAAGAAACACATTCCGCCCTATCTTGGAACCCTATAGCTAAACCGTATTGGCCTAATTCCATCCATCTATGTGGCCAAAAAAGAGTTTTACATGCATAAGGACAAATCCACCTCTCCTATGGTATTATGTCAAAGCAAAAATGTAAAGAGATAATGCTTATTTGGAAAACGTGGCTTGCACTAGGACTCTCTCATGATTCATCACATTCGGCCATCCCTATTCCAAGAAAGATTGCATGCAATTTCAAGATCAAGTGTGTCTCGTTTGCTTAGCCATAAAAAAATTTAAATGCATAAGGATTCCTATCTTTTATCTCCCATTTGACTAAGACACAATGCAAGAATACTTCATGCAATTTCCACCCAACAAGGAGACTAAGTGCCTTCAGCTAAAATAGTTTTTGACGGATAAGAACTCTTTGTGATTGCTCTTTGAAGAGTCATGATAAAAGGAGAACTCTTGCCATTTGAATTCCAAGAGTTTGGATAAAATTTAAATACCTTGTCTTGTAATTCAAGAGTTAGCTGAACCTACCTATAATAATGGATCAAGATGGAAACTGCAAAGATCAAATGGCCAAGATTAAATCCCAAGAATCCTATTCGACCAAAACTTATTCAAGACCAAGAGCCCCATTGGGTTAATCATTTTGAAAATCATGATAGCTTTTATCCATTAACATTTGAATTAAAAGCAGACTCTCGTAATCCCTATCCCTCTATGGTCGAACCCTATACTATAAATAAGTAGACCATTCACCTTATTTCATCATCCCATTCTTCTCCTCTCTTTTTTATTTTTTTAGTTCTTTACTTTAGTTTTTAGTTTAGATTAGTTATTAGTTTAGGTGATAGATTTGCTAATAACAAAAGCTTTGTTTCTTTAAATTGTTTTCTTTTAATTCAAGAAGTATTCAGTTTTCAAGATTTCTTTTTCAGTTCTTGTTTTCCTGTTTACAAGTTTTCAGCAATCATATTCTTTTCTTCTAATCTTTTTGTTCTTTAAATTTTCTTTAATGTAAGATTACTTTTGGCCATTGCTTTTCTCTATAAGATTTCATTTTTATGCAACTTAGTTTTTTTACTCTTTTATGCAATCCTATATCATTTGGCCTTCATCATTTGTTCTTATTTTTCAAGCCATTTTTTTTAGTTACTTTTGGCTATTCTCTTTTACTTTCCAAATGATTGTTGATGAAGTTAAGATCCACTACTTATAAATCTTTTGTTTTCTTAATTTGTAATCAACCCTGAAATTTCATTTGTTTAGATATAAGATTTTTGGCTATCACCTTTGGTTCATGTGAACAACCCCACACTTACCATTTATAATCCCTCAAGAGATGATACTAGAATACTTCTATTTTATTATTTGATCTGTGCAGTTGCTAGTTATACAAAAAATGGCAATCATCTGTGGTGGTTTTTTGGTATGGTAAAAACTCTTGCAATAGGGATTGGTGTTGGAAAATGTGTGGGTTGTTGATTGTGGGGGTTAGTGTTGAAGATGGTGTCATAACATATATATCTATGGACCTATTGCTAGATATAGACTTTAAGGAGTTGCCATTAATCTTTTTTATTTAGGTGTGACTAGGCAACTAACTAAATCTGTTTTGCTTTAAAGAGAGATCCCAAACTTGATTTGGGTATAATTAAAAGATAAATTCTAGTATATGAAACTAAATTTAGGTTTAGGAGTGCGGTTACGGGTGAGGAAAGTTATAGCACCCTCACTGCACTTATCCAAAGGATAGTACCAGTTTGATTTCAAATTATCCAAGCCTTAAAACATCCTTATAATTTACCAAATAGCTTAATTATTGGAAATTGATTTTAAAATTGCTCCAATAGTTTGATAGTAATTTAAGATAATCTTCTCACTTCAATAGTATTCACAGAGACTAGTGTTTCACTCTGAAAAGGCTCCATATTCAAATTCATTTAATTCTCATAAAAACTTTTATTTGTGATAATGAGATTTAGAATCTTGGTATTGAAAATTCATATCTAAATTTTCCAATATGTTGGTAAAATTTTAAAAAGATTTTCTCACCTAATAATTTACTTAGAGATTGCTATTTGTAATGCTCTTAGTAATTCCATTGTCGAAGATTCAAAATCTAATTTTTATAAAAATAATTTAGTTTGAAAAATATCTTACAATATGTTAGTAAGATTTCTGTGAAAGATTATCCTCTAATATATTGATAGGAATTTGTTTCAATGCACATCCCCCAATAATTTGGTAAGATTTTTTTATTTGAAAATTTATTTATGGCTTTTTCTTAAAAAAAAAATATGTTAAATCTTCTAATAATTTGACGAATTCAACTTGAAATATAAATCCTCCAATAGTTTGATAAGAATAGAAAATCATTTTTGAAAACCCTTTTTTTTTATAGAAAAAAAAATTCATAAAGGTATTTTGCAAAAATAAACTATTTTTTTTCATCACATTAATTTGATTAACAACTAAAATAATAAGTATAAAAATATATAAAAATAATAGAAAAATAATAAAATAATAAGAATGAAAATGAAAAAAAAATCAAAACAAAAAATAAAGGAAAAAAAGGGGAAAACCTATGAATCAAGTAGGTTCTAACCAAGTTAGCACATGGATCCCATGCAAGTTACATGCAGATCCTACTTGGTGAAAATGGCATCGTTTTGCTTCCCTATAAAAGCCAAAAATTTTCATTTTTTACTCAAATCCTTTATGCTGCTTCTCTTTCTCGCTTTCAAATCCTTTTGCTTCTCTCTAGAACATTCAATAGTAGAATTCAACAAACCTACAAAACGGCAACCAAATTTAGATTTTGGTGTCGAGAAATTTAGCCGATCGTCGAAAAGTTTAAACTTTACCAAAAACAACCCTGATTTTTTAGAACTTGGCCACCTCAATCCCTTTAGCCGCTGTGTAGTCCATTGGAAAATTCAAAACTTGCCGGAGCTAGAATGCAAATTCAACCCAAAAAAACCCAAAATTTAACCAAAAATTCCCAGAAAAAATTCCAAAAACTATAATAGATTTAGAATCCAAAATTCAAACCAAAAAACCAAAGATAAAAAAAAATCAATTAAAGCTCCCCTTCAAACTAAATCACAATCCCAAAAAAACACAATCCTAAAATAAATCCAAAAATTCTATAGAAAACTAACCCAAAATAATAAAAAAAAAGAAAATTTTAATTGCTTTTAATCCCTCTTTATGATTTCTATCAGAGTGACTTTTAATAGGGATTCAATCCCTTTGATTTTGAAAATTAATTCAATTATATCATTAATTTTTTTTGTGATTGATGCAAATTAGGATCCCCTACGATTTGTCCTTGATTTTCCTTTGTGAATTCTTGTAATTAATTTTCAAATTTGATTTCTAGGATTAATGTCAAGATATCTCATGATTTTCTAGATTTCACCCTTTTTTTTTCCTATTTCTTTTTTTTCTTTTTTTGATTTTCCCTTTTTTGATTTTGATTTTTGACTTTTTTTTACTTTTTAACCATTGACTTTGACTGAAATCAACATTAAAATTAAAATTAAAGTTAAACTAAAAGTTAAAATTAAAATTAATATTAACCTAGTCCAAAATCAAAGCAAAACTCAAAATTTCTCTAGGCTTTTAAACGTTGGGCTAAAAAATTTTGAATTAGGGCCCAATTCGCAATCAAAACCTATTTCAATCTCAAAAAATTTTGGATAAAATAAAGTGTTTGTAGTTGCACCTTTTTGTGCATTTTTTATGAAATAGGATATATGCAAAGACATAGATACATATTACGTCTAAGCCCAAATTAGACCAACAATTTTTTTTTAAAGAATCCTTTAAATAGAGGCTATAACATTTAGAAAATTTTAAAGAACTCCTCTAAATAGATGCATAAAGCTTAAAAACTTCAAATAAAAACTTTAAAAACTTCAAATATCTTTTCTAAATAGAGGTTTGAAAACTTAAAAAATTTTAAATGGTTCTTTAAAACATAGGCTCAAAAAGAAATAACAACTTTAAAAACTTCAAATATCTTTTCTAAATAAAGGTTTGAAAACTTTAAAAATTTTAAATGGTTCTTCAAAACATAGGCTCAAAAACTTTAAAAATTTTAAATTAAGAAATAGGTTTTTCTATACAGAGCTTAACAATTTTAAAATCTTTAAATTAAGAAATGGGCTCCTTTATATAGAGGCTCAACAACTTTAAATTAAGAAATAAGTTTCTTTATACAGAGGCTCATGAACTTTAAATTAGGAAATGATCTCTTTTATACAGAGGCTCAACAACTTTAAATTAAGAAATAGGCTCCTATATATAAAAGTTCAACAACTTTAAATTAAGTAATGGGTTCCTCTATACAGAGGCTCATCAACTTTAAATTAGGAAATGGGCTTCTTTATACAGAGGCTCAACAACTTTAAAAATTTAAGCTTGAATAATTTTCTTGAAATGTTTCTTTCTTCAAAAATTAAAATCTTACTTCAGAAGTTTCTTTTCCATCGAAAAATTTGAAGTCTCTTCAATGAATAGCCTTCACATTTGCATTCTCCATGTTAGATCTTGCAACATCCCTATTCTAAGTAAATGCACCAAATGTTCCTATATGTAATGTATGTAATGCAAATGTTAATTGATGAATTTTCAATTGTGGTAAATAGCTTCATAAGAATTTAAAGATTCTTAAGACTTCCAGACTTGCAAGAACTTAGATTCATAAAATTTTGGATTCGTAAAAATTTTAATTTTGCAAGAATTTTCAAATTCATAAGATTTTCATATTCGTAAGAACTCATATTCACAAGAATTTTAGGTTTGAAAGAAATACAATTTCACAAGAATTTTATATTCATAAGAATTTCAGTTTTGCAAGAATTTTCATATTTGCAAAAATTTTTGGATTTGTAAGATTTATCGATTCTCAAGCTTTTCAGATTCTCAAAAACTCAAAATTTCACAAGACTTTCAAATTCACAAGAATTCAAAAATTTGTGAAACTTTCAGATTTGACTTTCAAATTCACAAGAATTCAAAATTTTGTGAAACTTTCAGATTTGCAAGATTTAAAGATTTTTAAAATTTTAGATTTGAGCAAATTTAAAGATTTGTAATTTTTAAGATTTGCAAGAATCTAAAGATTCACAAGAATTCAAATTCGCAATAATTTCAATTTTGTCATTTTAAAGATTCATAAACTATTCACATACTAGATTCAAAGATTCGCATTCAAAAAATTCTTGTTATTGATTCACATCCAAAATTTAAAATTTCATATTTGAAAAATGCAAAGATTCACATAAAAGATTTCAAGGCTCACATATAGAATTCAGAGATTCTCATTTGAAAATTTCAAAGATTCATACCCAAAAGTTAAAGATTTTCATTCGAAAAACTTAGGGATTTGCATTAAAAATTTAAAAAATTAAAAAAACTTTAGTAATGCACATCCAAAATTTCAAAGGTTTTCATTAAAAAACTTTATGATTTCACATTTAAAATTTCAAATGTTCCTATTTGAAAAATTTTAAGGATTATGCTCAGGGATCTTGTAAATCATGACTAGTTTTGAAAAAAGCTTTTTTCAACAAAGGCTTTATAACTTTAAAAATTTGGAATGTTTTCCTTGCAAAAAATCTCATCTTGAAAGATCTTCCTCATTTAAGAATTCAAAAATTCAAACATTTTCTCCCAACAAAGTCAAAATCTCGCATGTGACAAATGTCATATAAATGCCTTCTAAATGATGCAAATGCAACAATCTAGATTCTCACTAAATGATGCAAATGCATATTTTAAACAATAATTTAGATGTCATACCATGATTCAAATGGTCATTTCATGATGCAAATGGATGCCCCAAACAAGGATTTAAATATTCACCAAATTATTTATATATACTTATTTAAATAATAGTGCAGACACAATAAATGTAATGTAGATGTTACTAAAGCAATGTTATGAAATTTCAATTATGGTAATATGGTTCTTAAGATTGCAGTATCTTGTATATTCCTTTTTAGCTCCTCATCACTAACAATATCAAAACAAATTTCATTAATTGATCCACATTATTTTCCTTATCTAGTCACAACTCTCAAGTTATATTAACCAATCCATCATTGGGTCACCTCATTTGCCCTATTCAAATCATCTTCTTAGGCTTCTTTCACTTCTGTCATCTTCGATTTCTTTTAAAAGAATGGAAAAATCTTTTACGAATATTATCATTCAATTATTTATCATCATTCTAATTCATGACAAATATGATACATTTTCTCTATTCATTTAGGGGATGCACATTTGGTAAAGAACAAGAAAAATCGGTGTTTATTAAAAGAAAGTCTGGTTAAGAATAAATCAAATTTAAATAAAAGTAAAATGCTATAATTGTTTAAATGGGACATCAACATCTAAAATAATAATTGTTCAAACAATTGAACTCTAACTCAAAATTCTCTTTTCACAACACATCCTATTGATATTCTTAATCTTTAAGCTAAACATTATCCATATCCTTAGGATCCTCAAATGAAATTGTTTTTAAGTCTTCATTTGAGTTTTTGTTTTTGTTTTTCTTGTTTTTGCTTCTACATCTTTTCTCATCTTTTCTTTCCATTTCTCTTTCCCCTTAATCCATCAATGACATTTTAATCAAAATTTCAAATAATCCCAAAGAAAGTCTACCTTAGTTCAATTCATGATTCTCCAATTCAAGCATTCACATTTGATCAAAATGAACTTTTAAGGTACGTAATGTAGGCTAGAGTAAGGGGTTATAAAAGAAATAAATAAAATAGACCTAAAATGTATTTGAAGGGTAATTCAACTAGGATCATTTCTTTTTATGTAGAGCATTTTGATATTGTGCCCCATTAATTTCTTCTTTTTTTTCTATTTTTTTCATTTTTTACTTTTCTTTTTTTGCGCTTTTCATCATTTTTAAAGAAAAATTTTAGTACAAAAGGGCTTTGCCCCTAAAATCACTAAGGATCTTCTCTTTTCTTTCTGTAAACACGCTTATCAAGCTTTACCCCTAGTGTAGGGGTGATCATTTGTTAGGATTTCTTGAAATAAAATTTCAATAGGCTCAAATGGGATAGCATAGGATAGTTTTGCTCATTGTGTGAAAGGTAGAAGAAAGATGGTAATTTCTTATATCAAATATGAATACTCTTAATAAAGAACATTTATTGACCAAAAGCACACTAGTGAATGAACTATTAAAAGATCATGTACTGCATTAGTTTCATTTTTTAGTGAGCAAAATTTTTTGCCAGATTTGTCTTCCCAATAGATTAACAATCTCAACTTATCAATCATATCAACATGAATGATGCTTTCAAAATCAAATCCTGAATTTTTGTTATGATTGTTTGAACATTCATTATTTGAAATTTGAAAATGGATATAAGAAAAGATATGATAAGGTAAAAGCATATAATGGTGATTTACATGAAAGAGAAAATGTCATGAAAATGCATCATATCTGTCACTTTTATTAAAATGATGAGAAAAATGAAATCCTAGTGCATAAAAGAGATCATTCTTATAAACAAATCCTAAAGTGACAAGTAGTTCTAATAAGCCTATTTGTATCATTCTCAAAATTATGCCTTTGGATGATTTGGCAAACAATCTTTATTAGCATTCAACTCCCATGAATCATTGAAGCTTATCAAGCCCGATCAGATTAAAATTTACACCTTGTGCTTGAAAGCAAAATAAGTTTTTATAAAGTGACCCACATTTCTATTATGGTAATCATATGTGGCATTAACATTATACCATTTGGGATAGGGTGGCTTCAATGGTTCCAAATCAATTGTAAATACTAGGTCATTCTTAACTAATTCTGGGAATAGCTTATGTATGTGATGGATATAGGATCAATACGAGCTCTCTCTTAGTTGTTCCTATATCTTCTTAAACCACTCATTTGGTTGTTAGGCCTTTAAATTGGTGCAGTGACAAGACTAGGCTCATATGCAACTGTTTGAAAGGATAGTTGGTAAATTGGTGGGTAAGCTAGTTGTGGAATAACTTGGTAAGGGACTTATGCCATACTATTGACAGTGGTGTAGTAAGTAGGATGAACAGGTTATGGATATAAAGTATAGCTTCTGAATTGTTGCACGTTAAAACTCACAACTTCAGCTTCAACTTCTTTTTATTAGGCATCCCACCTTTCTTGGTACTATTGGCCTCTCATTCCTTAAGCTTGCTACTTTTGATGGCATTTTCAATAATTTCCTATGAGATCACCATGTTAGTAAATTTTTTTATTGCATTTCCCATTATCTTCTCATAGTATGGTGCCTTCAAGGTGCTAACAAATAGTACTATAGTTTCTTCTTAGTCAAAAAAAGTTGAACTTGAACAGCCATATTCCTCCAGCATTGGACATTTTTTTTGAAAGATTTTATTACCTTTTTCTTTGTACTTTACAAAGAAAAGTGATCAAAAGCTAGGTCTATAATGTAATGGTACTGATTTATAAATGCCTAAGGAGCTCTTTCCAATAGTGGATGCAGGTTTGGTCTAGCTGAGCATATCACCTTGTAACTGAGCCAATATAGCTATCTTGGATTACATGTATCAATAGCTTTTCATTATTTGTGTAGGCAACCATTTTTCGATAGTATATAGTGACATGTGTGATTAGACAGTTAATACCATTATATTTCTTGAACTTTGAAACCTTAAATATTGGTAAAATCACAACATATGGGACCAAGCAAAGCCTAATAACATCTATGAAGCCATAAAAGTCTATACTTTCAATGGCTAGTAGTCTCTTTTTTAGCAAGTTCATCTTCTATTTGACTTTCGAGTCTTCTAAACTTTCATCCACCTTTAATTTTAGCTTCTCATTCTTCTTTGGGTCATCTAAATTGGGGACTAGAACTAGAACTGGTTTAGTTGCCATTTTTGTGAAGATAGGATTAACAAAACTTTGAAATTGCCCATGAGTCAACATATAAAGCATATCAGGATAGGTGTATTTTGTAAGGAATGTGAACTGCTGTGGTGAAATGCTTTAAATGGATTGGGCCTGATATGGGCCATACCTAAGAGGGTAATGAGGGTTAACAACATCTAGTGATGGATGATCTTGGGGGTTGGCTTCTTCTTCCATAACCTTTCTCTTGTTTAGCTTATTCAGTGCTTTTAGAAATTATTTAGCTCCCCTTTAATTTCCTTTTGTGCTCTCTCCAACTTTTCAATGCAACTTGTATTATCTTGTTCCATTCTTCGGGTTTGAGCTCGGGTGTTGTATTGGTGATGAGTTGGTCGATCTATCCTTGAACCTTATGTACCACAATTGAAATGCATATTTAAAGTGATGTTTATGAAACCATCTAATTATGCATGAGAATGAATGTAAATGAATGTAAAAAGGAGAATTTACCATATAACAATTGTCAATAAAGAAAATTTTTATTGAAGTAAAAGTTATTTTTAACCAAATCCAATATTACATCAATAAAAAGTCTAAAGTTTATTGAGGAAAGAAAACCTTAATTTGTTGATACTATGTTTGCACTTTATTAAGAAAATCTAATAGTTCTTGGCCATGTGCTCCCACTAATGGCACCTTTGTCATCCATTCTTCAACATTTTCTACCATATCCTTGTTTTTGTAAATAGCCATAGTGATTTAGTTAAGTAGGGAATCCAACTGGTCATGTTTTCTCATTATGCCTTTATTAGTTGCTCACATTTTTCATTCACAGCCCATATTTGTGTTTCAATTTCAACCATAACTCCATCAGCATTTGGATGTGCTTTTGTGCCTTAGAGGGTGCCTCATCCTTTTTTTATAGCTTTGCTTGCAAATGTCCATTTTCTTTCAAAAGTTGGGCCAACTCTTGATTGGTAGATAACTGTGTTGTGTTTAGGTAAACAAATAGACTTTTCCATTCATCCTTTTCTTATTTGAGTGCTTGACTTTCCTTTTTTAGCCTTTTGTTTGCAAGTTTCAACTTTCAAACTCCCTTTTTAGGCAAGTAGAGGACTTTGCTAGACTCTGTATATATGTAACTAAGATTCTTTTTATTAAAATTGTTTTGTGGTAATTACTTTTTATGATAAATCTAATTACGTGAATGCATGCCTAGTAAAAATAAAGGGTTATTATGCACATTATATATACAAAAAACAACATAAAGGGTTAGTATGCAAATAATATAAACAAAAAAAATATATATATATAAATTTACAAGTAGAATAAATGTTCCATCATATGTCCCATTTAGGATTTTCTAACACAAGAAAAGGCATGACTTTAACTTAGGTTTGGACCTTTAAGGTTTCTTTGCATGCTAGGTCCAAAGGTTTGATAGTCTACGGGTTCCTAAATTGTTCCTTACATCATTGTTCATTATAGAATAGAAAGACACCCCAATCTTCACCTATTATAGGCTTCAAGCAAAAATGGTTCAATTTAAGTTGGAGATTTTGCTAGCCCATGCGATGGCATAAAATCTCACAAAGGCGTAGGTGCTTTACTTCCTCCTAATAGACAGACCTTGGGTGTAGAGCTCATGTTATGCATATACAAGTGAAAGATAGATATGAAAATATATAAATAAATAATAAATAAATACAGACAAGAAAAAAATATTCTTAAATTTATTAAGTTAGGCCTGGATAATAAGAAATCATTTACTAGCCTAACTCTCAGTTTTCCCCAACAAAGTCACTAAACTATCATAATGTATGGATCTATAGACCTATTGCTAGACATAGACTATAGGGAGTCACCACTAATCTTTTTTGTTTAGATGCGATTAATCACCTAACTGAATCTATCTCATTTAAAAAAGAGATTCCAAACTTGATTCAGTTATCTTTAAAAGTTAGATTCTAATATACAAAATCAAATTTAGGTTCGAGAGTGCGGTTATGCATGAAAAAGGTTATAATACCCTCACCATGCCCATCCAAAGGATGGTACCAATTTGATTTCAAATTATCCAAGTCTTAAAACACCTTTAGAATTTACCAAATAGCTTAATTATTGGAAATTGATCTTAAAAATACTCCAATAGTTTGGTAGCAGTTTAAGATAATTTTCTCACCTCTAGAGTATTTATGAAGACTAGTATCCCACTCTAAAGAGGTAACGTTGTCGAATTCATTTAATTCTTGTAAAAAACTTTTATTTGTGATAATGAAATTTAGAATCTTGGTATAAAAATTCTTATCTAAATTCTCCAACATGTTAGTAAAATTTTGAAAATATTTTCGCACCTATGAATTTACATAAAGATTGCTATTTGCAACGCTCTTAATAATTCCGTCATTGGAGATTCAAAATCTAATTTTTATAAAAATAATTTATTTTTAGAAATATTTTTCAATATGTTGGTAAGATTTTTTGTCAAAGATTATCCGCTAATAAGTTGGCAAGATTTAATTTCGATGCACATACCCTAAAAGTTTGGTAGAATTTTTTTATTTGAAAATTTATTTATATCTTTGTCTTAAAAAATATATTAAATACTCCAATAGTTTAGTAACATTCAACTCGAGTTTAAATCCTCCAATAATTTGGTAGAATTAGAAATTTATTTTTGAAAGCCCCTTTTTTTAGAAAAAAAAATTCATAAAGGTATCTTGCAAAAATAAACTATTTTTTATCAAATTAATTCAATTAACAATTAAAATAATAAATATAAAAAGTATATATAAAAAAATAATAAAAATTAAGAAAAGTCAAATAGAAAAATAAAATGAAAAAAAATAAAACCAAAAAATAAAGTAGACAAAGAAAAGTGAAAACCTATGAATCAAGCAGGTTCTAATTAGGTCAACATGCGGGTTACACACAGATTTTACTTGGTGAAAACGACATCATTTTGCTTCCCTATAAAAGCAAAAAATTTTCATTTTTTACGAAAATCCCTTTTGCTGCTTCTCTTTCTAGCTTTTAGATCCTCTTTTTTTTTTTCTTTAGAACATTCAACTGTGGAATTCAACAAACCTAGAAAACTGCTACTAAAACTAGACTCCAGTGTCAAAAAATTCAACTGTCTATTGGAAAGTTTAAACTTTCCCAAAAACAACCTTAATTTTTCAAAATGCAGCCGCCTCAATCCCTCTGGCTATTATGCATTCCACTATAAAATTCAAAACTTATCAGAGAATTCAAACAAAAATCCAAAAATTGCTTAGAATTCAAATTCTACCTAGAAAAACCTAGAATTTAACCAAAAATTCCAAAAAAAATCCCATAACTCTAAAAAATTCAAAATCCAAAATTCAAACCAAAATACCAAATATCAAAATAAAAACATCCCAAACTCTAGAAATCAATCAAAGCTCCCATTCAAAGCAAATCACAATCCCAGAAAAACACAATGCCAAAATAAATCCAAAATTCCATAGAAAACCAACCTAGAACAAAAAAAAAAAAACTAAAGAAATTTTTATTTGCTTTCAATCCTTCTCTATGATTTTTGTTATAATAAGTTTATATAGGGAGTTAATCACTTCAATTTTGGAAAAATTAATTTAATCAAATCACTATTTTTTTTTTTTTGTGATTGATGCAAATTAGGATGATTTGTCTTGATTTTCCCTTGCGAATTCTTATGATTAATTTTCATATTTGATTTTTGGGATTAATGTCAAGATATCCCATGATTTTCCAGATTTCTTTTTTTCTTTTTTTTTGTTTTTTTTATTTTCCCCTTTTTTATTTTTATTTTTACTTTTAGACTTTTGAACCTTTGACTATGTTTGAAATTAACACTAAAATTAAAATTAAAATGAAACTAAAATTTAAGTTAAAGCTAAAATTAACCTAGTCTAAAATCAAAAGAAAACTTAAAATTTTGGCAGGCTTTTAATCCTTGGGCTAAAAATTTTTAAATTGGGGCCCAATTCGCAATGAAAACCTATTTCGATCCTAAAAGATTTTGGATAAAATTGGGTGTCTACAGATTGTAATGGGATTCACGGTGGGTTTCAAGTCCTGCTACCAGGATTTTATGGTTGGCTTTAGTGGTGGTGGTCTCAAGAAAAGATGGTGGTTGATTAGGGAGGCAGTGTGGGTGTTGGTTGGTGGTTTGATGCTGAATTGGTGGCTGTGACTGTGCCAGCTGAGGGTTATGGGGACGGATAAGGGGATTTTTTGATGGAATTGCTTCTTCTTATTTAGTTTTTTTTATCTCTTAGTTTTGGGTCACTAAGGTCCAATGTCTAACAACTTAATAGAGCTCTGAGTAGTGGTGCAAGGTAGTGGTTACAGGGTAGTGGAGTCAGCTTCAGTGAATCTATCTATTTGCATTGCTAGCTTTAATGTCTTCTTACTTATTTTTGCTTTTCTTGTTTTTTTTTTTTTTTTGTAATTTCACATTAAATAAAATTAGGCCTAAATTTTGGGCTTTAAAGTGGACTAGATTTGGACCATTAATAACAGATTTGGGCTTTAAAAATTATTTTGGGCCTTCTTTATCAAATGTGGGCTTTAAAAGTATTTTAGGCCTTCATAATCAAATTTGGGCTTTTAAGCCTAAGTAATCCATTTTTAGATTGCACCTAATAAAATTAAATTTGACCTAAAGTAAATAAAACCCAAATCATGTTATAAGGTAAATTTAATTAAAATTCTCAAATAATCCAAATCATCGCATGTAAAAAATTGAACAAACTCGGAACGACTTGGACAAAATTAGGTGTCTACACACAATGGAGTTGCTAAATTACTATAAAGTTCAGATCCAAGAATTTGACCATTAGACACAAAAAATTGGAGTCACAACCAATCTTTTTTATCCAAATGTGATTGTCCATCTAAGTGAATTTATCTTTTTTAAAGTTGTCCTAAAATTTACTAAAGGTATATAAAAAGAATAATTTCTAGTCTATATTTTTAGAGCTAGCTTTTGGAGTCGATTACATGTAAAGATGGTTTTAGCACCCTCACAACTCTCAAAAATTGGTGCCAAATCAGTTTTATGATATCTTGTGAAACTTTAATTAAAATGGTCTTTATTACTTATTTTTATTAATCTCAAAATTTAAATATAAAAAAAAAAAGTCTCTAGGTTTTCAATAAAAAATTTTTTTTCTCACCTCAAGAGTATTCAAGAAAAACTCGATGTTCTCTTAAAAGGGTTCCATCATCGGATTTATTAAATATTTTATGAAAAATAATTTATTTACATCATTTTTACAAAATAATCATGCAAAAATATTGCGACATCAAAATTCACAGAAAATTTATTTTTCTTTTTCTTCATTATTTTTCAATTAAATTAAAATAAAATAGAATTAAAATAAATAAATAAAAGATAGAATTAAAAAAAGAAAAAAAAAACAAAAACTATAACAAATAAAACAAAAATATAAAAAATTAAAATGAATTAAAAAACAAAAATATTAAAAAAAACTTGCAAAACATATCAAATTGGCTTTTGAATATGTGTGGATGATAGCACCTAAATATATATTGTTTTTACAAGCTAAAAATGTGCTAAAATTTAAATTTTGGATGATTTTTAGTGCTTTTTGTGTTGCTTTCATGATTTAGGGTTTCATGCTCATGGATATTATTTTCATGCAAGCGATGCATATAAGCATACAAGGAGTAATTTTGGCCCAATCTTGAAAGCACATAGCTAAACCATCTTGACCCATATTCATCCATCTATAGAGTTTCACTTGCACAAGGACTCTACCATGATGCATTCGGCCACCTCTATTCCAAGAAGGATTGCATGCAATTCTAAACTCACTTGGACTCCATCATGTTTGACCAAAGAGAAGTTTGATCAAAGCATGACTTGTTTGCTTAGCCATGAAGAAATTGTGGTTATATAAGGACTCTATCCATTTGGCCATGAAAAAAGGGCTTAATTTGCAAAATTTTGGACTCTCCAAGCTCTATCTTATTTGGCCAAGACTTCATCCAAGAGAACTTCATGCAATTTTTCACAATAAAGGTTAGGTACATTCAGCCAAGAAGAATTTGAAACTCATTATGAAACTTATTGCTTAACCTTAAAGATTTTGACTTGTAGTAGCATTTTATCCTTTTGAATTTCAAGAATTCAATAAAAATCAACTTACTCTTGAATTTCTAAGCCTTAGCTAAATCTAAAAGAGAAGAATTATCAAGATTTGATCAAGATTCAATCAAAGGCCAATATTGCATCATCAAGACCCTATTTGGCCAAGCATGCTTAAGCTTGAAGAAGTCCTATTCGACCATGACTCCTTAAAAGATGCAGATCAAGCTTATCACTTAAAGTTTGAATTTGAAATCTACTATTGTAAACCTACACCTTGGTTGAACCCTCCATTATAAATAAAGAACCCATTCACCCTTTTCCATCATCCCATTCCTCACTTATTTTCTTTCTTTTAGTTCGTAGTTCTTATTTCTTATTTTTTTTAGTTCTTTAGTTAAGTTATTGGCTTAGGTGATAGATTTGCTAATACAAAAGCTCTTGTTCTTTAAATTCTTTTATTTTAATTCAATAAGTATTGTTTTCAAGATCTTTTTTTTCCTTATTTTCTAGATGCAAATCTTGTTTTTACAATCTTTATTTCAGCAAAAAGCATTCTTTTTCTTTGAAGATTGATTCAAGCTTTCTTTTATTTGTTGCAAGATTTAGTTACCACTTTCTTTTTTATTCTTTAAGTTTTTTTTCATACAATCTTTATTCCAAGTTTACTACAAGCATTCAACATTTTCAAATTTCTTAAATTTTCAAGCTTTAAATTCTTATTTTTTTAGATTTAGTCTTTGGCAATCTTTTAGTAATTTTTAAGCGATAGTTAGTGAAGTCAAGATATCTACCTACAAATCGCTTTTAATATTACTTTTCTTGCAACCGAACCCTAAATTTCCATTTGTTTAGGTATAAGATCTTAAGGTTTCACCATTGATACTTGAAGAGCAACCTAACATTACATTTTATAATCCATCAGGAGACGATATTAGAATACTTCCTTTTATTACTTGCTCTATGCACTTGCAGGCTATACGCCAAGTAATTATCAGTAGATCTCGTCTATATAGGTCACAACTTGTATCTCTTCTTCCTTAAAATACCATCACCTTCTTTATATTTTTACATCGAACCTTTTTGTTGTAGTAGTTAGATACTTTTTATTGTTAAATTGCTATTTTCGTCAAAATTACATCTCTTTATTCTTCTATTAAGTCTGGATTGGCTTTAAGGGCATCTTCATTCTCGTTTTCTGACCCAAGCTCAACTTTAAGCTTAAAAAACTAATCTAAAAAAGCACCATGGCATTTGTTCACCAAATAAACGTGAAGACCTTCGTGGTTGTCCTTAAAGCCCACTAGACTTTAGGGAGTTTGTTCGCCCATTTGCCTTTGGCTTCATCTAGTCTCTTTTTTAGGACTTCTAGTATTGCTTTATAAGCCACCTCAGCCTAACCATTGGATTAAGGGTCGATGACCAATGTAAATCTTAAGCTGATGTGAAGGTTAAAGTACCACTATTTGAATCTCAAAATTTTAAATTGCTTGCCATTGTTTGTTATCATGGACTGAGGTAGGCGACATCTATAGACTATATTTTTCCAAACAAACTTTTCAACCTAGGCTTTTGTTGTTGTAGCTAGGGCCTTGGCCTTAAGTCATTTCGTGAAATAGTCAACTATTACTATAACAAATTTTCTTTGCCCTATGACCAGGGTGAAAGGTCCAAAGATGTCCACTTTTTATTGCATTAAATGTCGGGAACTAATGATAAGGACTAGTTTGGTTAATGGGAGGTGTTGTACATGGGTAAATCTTTGGCATTTATCACATTTCCTTACCAAGTCAATTATGTCCTTTTTAATAGTTGGTAAATAGTAACTCTATCTGAGTACCTTGTAGGCAAATGGCCAAGGTTTGAGGTGATTTTTATATATCCCATCATGTATTTCCTTGAAGACTTAGTTTGCCTCATCATCATTTACACATCTCAGGTAGGGCAGATTGAAAGGTCTCCTATATAATTTTTCGTTAATCATAGTATACCGATGAGCCTTCATCATCAGGGCTTTAGCTTGGACCTTATTTTTGGTAATTCTATTGTTGTCAAGTATGCCTTCATCGAGGTCATCCATGATTCCTTTTCCTCAATCTATCTGACTAGTTTTTCATTAATGTTTTTTTGTGCCAACTCTTCTACCTAACATGGGTTGAGCTCTCCATTGTCATCCTCAAAACTAGCTTAGACAAAGAATCTACCAGTGTGTTTTTTTACTTTCGTATTTTTTTGGACCTCGACCTTAGAAAAGGTGGAAATGTGGGTCAATGCTTTTATTTGGCTAACCACTAACTATGAATTACTGCATATAAAAATGCTCTGTACATTTAGCTCAACTACCAATCTTAGGCTGACTATTAATTTCTCATATTTTGCCTTATTGATTGAAGCTCCGAATCCAAACTTAAGGGCATATTGCAATTGCAAGTTTTTCAAACTGATTAGGATTAGGTTGGCCCCATTGCTACAATTCGCATTTGACTCATCAACAAAGAGTTTCCACATTTTCTCTTCTTTGACTTCCTTAGCTTACTCAAGCTTTTCATTGGTCCTGGCTGAGGTGCATTCCATAAGAAAATTTTCTAGCACTTGTGACTTTAGAGTCAACTAGAGGAGTACGTGGAGGTCATACTCACTAAGTTCCACTGCCCATTTGATTAGTCTTCCTAAGAGTTTTGGTTTTTGTAATAACTACTTAAATGACTAATCGATCATTACATGGATTATGTGAGCTTGAAAATATGGTCTAAGCTTTCTGGTCGACATGACTATTGTGTAGGCCAATTTTATCTGGGCATAGATTATTTCTGACCTTGTTAGTACCTTGTCTATAAAATACACCGGTCTCTACCTTCTTTCTTTTTGCTTAACCATTACTGAGTTGATAGCTTGTTCAGTTGTAGCCAAGTATAAATATAATGTCTTACCAAATTTAGTTTAGTAAGAATAGCTCTTCAAATTCTTTTTGACACTAGGGTGTCCATCCTAAGTCAGAATGTTCTTGAAAATTTTGGAAAATGACAAGCAACACTCCGTTGACTTGGACATGAATCTGTTTAAAGCAATTATTCTCTTTGTTAATTATTGCACTTCTTTCATTAAGGTTAGTGCTTTCATGTATATGATGGCCTGAACCTTTTATGAGTTTGCCTCTATGATTGATCATATAACCGAGGAACTTGTCTAGCATAACTCTAAAGGCACATTTACTCAAGTTAATCTCATGTTGTATTTTCCCAGGGTGTCGAAAGTCTCATTTAGGTCTTTTAAAGGCTTGGTCGGGCTTGTACTCTTCATTATCATGTCGTCTACGTACACTTCCATGTTTCAGTTGATATAATTTTTTAAAACCTTATTAACCAACCTCTGGTAGGTCACTCTTGCATTCTTCAAGCCAAAGAGCATAACCTTGTAGCAATACAAACATTTTTCTGTAATAAGGTTATTTTTTCCTCATCTTCTTTCAATATTTTAATTTGGTTGTTGCCTAAGTAAGAATCCGTGAAACTGAGAACGTCGTGTTCGGCACTGTCATCAATAAGCCAGTCTATGTTGGAGAAAGAAAAATTATCTTTTAGGGAAGTTTTGTTAAGGTTGGCAAAATCAATGCACCTTCTCCATTTTTCACTCATGGCCATATTAGCTATCCATTCGGGGTAATATACTTCTCGAATAAAGCCTGCTTGTAATAGTTTGTTGACCTTCCTTATTGGCTTTTTGCCTCTCTATGGTGAAGCTCTTTTTTTTCTGCCAAATAGGTTTTATATTTGGGTTGTTGTGTAACTTGTGGACCAATACCTCAAGGTCAATCCCTAGGATGTCAGAAGGTGCCCAAGCAAACAGGTAGGCATTGTTTCTTAGAAGTTGAATTAAATGTTCTTTATGGTCGAGTTTAGCCTTAATTTACATACATTTTTTTTGGTTTATTATCCTAAAATGATATAGAGATGAGGTCTTCTGCTAGTTCAAGTTAGTTTTCACCAATTTTAGGTCTTTGATCAATAATTTATTTTTGTTCAATAGGTCAAGATTGTTTTCTACGAAGGCAGATCCTAATGTGGCAATTAGTTCACTATTAGTGAGATGGTAAGTGGTAAAAATGTAAAGTTGAATAAAAATATATGTTTTTAGTTCAATGTTTCTTTGGCCAGCTTAGTAGCTTGGTCTAATTAACATGCATGTATGCCAACTTAAGTGCTTAGCCTTTATAAGATCTATTCAAAATTTGTAAAAAATATATGGCTTGCACAAGTATGGAGCTTGAAAGCCTATAACGACTTAAAAATGCATTTCTTTTAGGTTGGTTTCTGTTGCTGCTGGTACTTACTTTTGCTTTCTTGTTTCGTTTCTTCTCTGACTTCAATCTTTATTGTTTCTTTCTCTTTTCCTACTTTTTCAATCTTGGCTAAGCTGTCAGTCTGCTTTCTATTCCTTTCATTCATTATCATGACACGGCATTACCGTGTCATAGACTAATCTCTTTTAATTTCTCCAACCCGTGAAGTGTTGGAAACTTTACTTTCAAGTGGGAAGCTAAGCCTATAAGTCGTATAACATATTGACTTAGTTGTCCCAGTATCATATTGTAAGCTGATAGAATGTTTACAACTACAAACTTTGTGATCGAGGTGACTATCTTCAATTTTGTGCCTAGAGAGATTGATAGCTTGATAGTCCCTTTGACCAGTACCTACTCATTCCCAAATCCAATTAGTGTAGTGGTGATTGATTATAGTTTATCCTCCTTGATTCCCATCTTTTTCATGGTAGTATAGTATAGGATGTAGGTTGAGCTCCCATTGTCAAACAAGATCATTCTAACCACATAGTTATACACCACTGCTATAATTACTATGGCATCATCATAAGGATGTTGGATTCTCCTTAAGTTTCTATATTGAAGTAGATTGGTTCATCCTTCTAACCCTTTTCTCTCTTAGCCGACAAGCCAACTGCCATATAACTAAGCCTTGATCAAATTTTCTTTTGGTTGAGGTAGAGCTTCCCTTAGTAATTACATTTATTATGACTATGATAGGTCAATTATTTATAACTCGACCCTCATTCTCTTTTATTGCTAAAATTTAAGTGTAATCACTAACCTCGAAAAAGCCCAGGCCTTTTTGGATATAAAGATGCCGACCTCAGTAGAAGACATGAAAAGGTTGGCTAAGAGAGTTGCTAGACTAAATAGGTTTATGTTAATGTTAATGAATCGATACTTACCATTCTTTAAGATATTCAAAAATATCTGACTTTAAATGGACACCTTAATGTCAATAAGCTTTTGAAGAGCTCAAGGAATTCCTCTATTTTCTTTCCATATTGTCAAAGTCGAGACCTTTTGAGGTATTATAACTCTACATCACAACCACAGATAGGCTATCAATTTGGTACTCATTCAAGAATAAAAAGGAAAGCATAAGCTAATATATTTTATGAGTAAAGTGTTGATTGAGCAAAGCTCAATTAAAAGAAAATAGAAAAACTAGCCTATGTTGTTGTAACCTCAATTAGAAAGCTCAAACATATTTTCAATCTCATACAATGAATGTCTTGATCAACCAACTACTAAGGTGAATCCTACAAAAGCTCAAGCCATCAAGCAAATTGATTAAGTAGGCAATTGAGCTCAATGAGTATGACTTACATATATTACCTAAATCAGCCCTAAAGTCACAACTACTAGCTAATTTTTTGCTGAATGTACCTCAACTGAGCTAGAAAAACAACCTAGCATAGTTAATGACTATAATGAAAAAGAAACATGGAAACCTTTTATAAAAAGGTCACCACTAATAAAAAAGTGACGCTGGTTTGATTCCAATTAGTCTAGAAAATATACGATTTCAATATTCATTGAAGTTCAGGTTTAAAGATTCGAATAATAAGGTAGAATATAAAGCACTGATCGTAAGCTTGAAAGTAGCTGCTAACCTGAATGTGAAAATTCTTTTTGTGTATAATGATTCAAAATTAGTGGTCAAACAAGTGAATGGAGAATTTGGGGCCAAAGAAGAAGGACTAAAAAAAAATACTTGGACAAGGCACAAGCATACTTAACGATGTTCTTAAGGGCTGAGGTAAGGAAGATACCAAGGTTAGAAAGCAAATAGGCTAACTCATTATCCAATTAGTGTTTGGGATCACAATAGATAAATCAACAAACATCCTAGTCAAAAAATTGATGGAGAAAAGGATTGGCTTTAATAAAAAAAAAGCTCTTCGATACACTATTATTAACGAAAAGTTGTACAAAAGATCATTCAATTTGTCATATTTGAAATGAGTGTGCGAAGAGGAGGCAAACTCTATACTCATAGAGATTCATGAAGAAATTTATGGAAATTACGTTAAACATTGGCTGTTGGCTCTTATAAAGTCTTAAGGCAAGGGTATTACTAATCGATCTTCAAGAAAGATATGATTGACTTGGTTAAGAAGTGCAACAAGTGTTAAAGGTTTGCTCATGTCCAATATCTACCCTCTACTAAACTAATTCCTACAATGAGACCATGGCCCTTTATGTAATGGGGTATGGATGTGCTTGGACCATTCACCCTAGCCCCTTGTTAGAGGATGTTAGTATTAATGGCTATTGATTATTTCACTAAATGATTGAAGGTTGAGGCACTAGCCACTATAATGAAGTCTCATGGTTGAAAAATTTGTATAGAAAAACATAATTTGCCAATTTGGTTTACCTCGATCCATAATAACTGATAATGCAAAATAGTTTGAGAATCCAAAATTCAAGAAATGGTGTTCAAACCTTAGCATTCACTTCAGTCACTCATCCACAATCCAATGGTCGATCTAAGGTAGCAAATAAAACTACACTTGAACCTCTAAAGAAAATATTAGATATTGTTAAAGGTAAATGGGCCAAAGAGCTTTTTGAAGTACTATGGGTGTTAAGGACTACAACTATAGTTCTCATAGGGAAGACTCTTTTTAATCTAACATTGATAGCAGTAAAATTTATAATGATTTACAAGTCTATTTAGCTCAAAAATTTTGAAATTTTGCTTGAATTTGGTGCGTTTAGTGTGTGTTTTCTTGAATTTTAGGTTTAATGCATATGGGATGTGAAAACTATGTGATGCCATGCAAAGCCATGCAATTTCATACAAGATTAGGCTAATCCTAATCCATTTAGTATTCAGCCAATGCAAGATAGGAATATAGCCAAATCCAACTTAGAATAGGAATCCTACAAGCATTTGGTTATTTAAGACTCTTACTTGAATCAAAACTCCTACTTAGATTCTACCATGAAGAGATCTTATGAAAAAAGGACTCTTTGATTATCTTGAAAGAGTTTTTATGCAAGAAGAATAATATCAAAGATATAAAGGCTATAATTTTCATTCAATAAGGACTTTTGAAGATTTATCTTAAAAGTTTATGATTGAAGCAACTACATGGTCTGGGATAATCAACCCTAGCCTAAACTCCTAATCAAGATTTCAAGATGATGATAAGACATGACATATGTATGATCAAGATTAACCCAAGACAAACCCATTTGGCCAAGGCACTCCACAATTAAAGACTTCATGTTTGGTCATACCATTTCATGATCAAGATAAAGTCTAATCTTGTTAAAGTTTGATTTACAATAAGACATTGTAATCCCAATCCCCTTTAGCCGAACCTACCTCTATAAATAGGAAGGTTTTCTTCACTTTTAACACATCTCATCTCACATCTCAACTCAACTCAACACTTTTTTTTCTCCCTCTTTTCTCTTTTTTCTCTCTTTAGATTTTATATAGTTTTCTTGTGTTTTGGCTAGGGTGACAAACTAGCCATAACGAGTTGTTTTATTTAAAGTATGCTTTTAATACAAGCATTCTTTATACTCAAGATCTTTTTTCTTTAAAACATTCCTAAATTCTTTTCAGTTTACAATCTTGTTGTTTTCAATCTTTCTTTTATGCAATCGACAATTATTCAATCTTTACGAAAACATTCTATTTTTTGAAAATCTTTCTTATATTCAGCCATCCTTGAAACTACCAAGTAATAGTTGGTCTATTGTTTATTGGCCTACACAGTTTACTTTTCAATTGCTTTCTTTATTTGTTTTCAAGTCAATCAATCAATCTTTTCTAATCATTTAGATATAAAGTTAGTAGATTATCAACTTTAGTACTTGATTTACACCCAACCATTAAAATCATAATCTTTATAGGAATAATATTCTATTCACTTACTACTATTACTTGATATGATATGTGCACTTCTAGGTGATATAAAAAGCAACAATTAAGCTTTTGGGATAAAGGCAGTGGTTATAGTTGAGATCGGCCTCATTAGCTTCCTAGTCGAGCTAAACACTGTAAAAGGGAATAAGAAATCTTTAAGAGCCAATTAAGACTTGATTGAGGAGTAAAGAAACATTGTTTTAACAAGGATAACAACTTATCAACAGAAGGTCACCAATTACTACAATAAAAGCGTTTGATGAAAGAACATTAACATAGGCGACTAGGTACTTAGAAAAGTGAAAGCTTCAGAAGTCAATGATCAATGAAAGAAATTGGCCCCAAATTAGGGGGAGCTTACAAAGTGAAAGAAGTTGTTCAACCTGGGACTTATAAACTATAGGACTTAAATGGAAATCCTATTTTGAGAATATAGAGTGTGGATAATTTAAAATTTTATTATTGATAAAGACTTTAAAGCTAAGGAAATATGTAATTATACGATCTGCTTGTATTATTGAAGCCCGAGGTAAATAATGCTTAAAGTTCAAACACATTTTACTAACTTATTTATTCAAAGTCTGAAGTAATAGTATATTTTGAAATGCTTGAAGTCTGAGCTAATTGATCAAATTTTAAAAAGTTCTTTACAATGGTATCAACCTCAAACTTATGAATTATGAATTTAGTTTTCACAATTATAATGCTTGAGTTGATTGAATGAGATTATTCACTTATGAATAATGAATGCCAAACTGATAATTCATGAACATAAATACTGAACTCAGAGATGAAACCAATAAAATATTAATTAATTAATTAATTAATGTGAACAAGTCTAAAATCTTAATTAATTAATTAATTAATTAATGTGAATAAGTTCAAAATCTTAATTAATTAATTAATTAATTAATGTGAACAAGTCCATAAAAAAGGAAAGAAAACTACACCAAGCCCCCCTCCTTATGCTATAGTTCTATAGCAAGTACATCAAGCTCATCAACTTGAGCTTTTTCCCCCAATTTCCACATGTTCTTTCTTGCTTGACCCCGAGACAGCAACCATCGCTAGCTTCAATTTTCATGTCCTCATTGTACTAGCCTTAATATTTAGCCGTGACTTGATGGGTCTTAAGATTGTTTATGTTGATCATGGATAAATCAAGATCAGTATAAATACATTTCACCTTATTTAAAGCCAAGTCGAATAAGCCAAACACTTGGTTTTAAGCAAAATCTATTTGCATGTTGTAGAACTCATCAGACTTAAGGAAGTTCTCAATCACTTGTTGCTGAGCCTTTTTAATAGCCTGGAGCTCACTCTTCAGGCACTCCATTTCGACTAAGGCTTTATTCAGCTTCAGGTTATACTACTACTATAGGGACTCTATTGTCGCCTTTTTGGACTAACATGTCCTCAAGCTCTGACTCAAGTCCTCGACCTTCTTATCGAGCTTGTCATTTATTTTCTTGTATTCAGTGTTGGAAACATTGAGCTTTCTAACAACCTTAATAAGGGAGTTAAGCTCTTTAGCATAGTTCTTCACATCTTGCTCAATTTTGGAAAAATGAGTAAAAGCTCAGTAGGAAAATATAGGCCTTGTCTCAAATTTTGAGAGAAAGTGTGGGAATCGGTCAAAAACTATATGCTCAAGAGCCAAGCTTTGAGATTAAAGATTAAACATTAATTTTTAAATCGAGTATAAAGATTGCGGCAAAATTTTTTTGGATAAGGTGGCCCAGGTAATCTTGTTCACCACTTAGGGATCTTTATACGCATCTTTAAAAAGTCAAACTCCATGTGATGGATACCCACCAAGAAGGTTAGAGCTCAATAATAAAGTCAATAAATAAGGACTCCATCCATAGTCTTTTTGAGACTTTTGAGCCACGACCTTTTGCTAAAGCTTTTGCATTGTCACGAGACTCTTGCCACTAACTTGGTTGGGCTAAAGAGGTGGTGGATTGATGATCTTAACCCCTTAAGAGGGACCACCAAGCTAAGGAGGTGCTTTGCCCCGTCTTTTTTCCCAAGGAGCTTAGACCAACCTGGTCATATCAAAACCTGCAGCTCTTTGACCAGCCATGTCTACCATTAAAACAAAATCTGAGCTAAGAGTTAGAAATTATTGATCCAAAAGAAAAACTACTATGAAGAGTTAATAAAGAAATTACCCATATATTTGACCTCATTGATAACACAAGAGAGGTTAGCTCATTCACATCCATTACTAATTTTCCATTTTTTAAAAGTCATTTATTGTATCTCGCACCTCATGCTTGTTGTTAGTTAAAGGGTCAAATTTAGCCTCCTTGAACAAGCTCAACCCATTATTTATATCTCTCACCCTTTTGATCTTCTCAATACAAAAGAAAATGACTTTTCACATTTTTATTGAGTTCAGACAGTTAGTAAAGATTTTTTTCGAGAGTCGAGCTGTGACATAAAACTAACTCTTATCATAGAGATGCCTTTTAACAATAAAAAATTCTTTAAATTAGGAGAAACCCTACTTCTTTAGAAAGAATAAGGAAGCTTAATTATATACCTAAAAGAATTGGGGTCGAGTTGAGTAATGGTTAAATTATAAGCTAAAAGAAGTTCAATGATAAAAAAATATGAAGGAAACCTATGACTGGCCATAATAAAATCCTAGTACACCCATATTTTATTAGACTTTAAGGGGTTAGTGATCATTTCTTAAGATGTTGGCATTATTACTCTATAACCCTTGAAAGGACAATCAAATTTGAATTTCATAGTAGAGACAAGATGAATGAAGCAAAAGTTAGGGCAATCTTTAGGATTAGCTTGGCCTTTTAAGCTCTTCATCACGTCTTTTTGGGTTACACCTAAAGGAGTAGGAGTTTAAAGGAAATGAAAGAGTTGTCATCATCGTCTGAACCTTTCGTTCCCTTTTCATTTTCACCTTCCTTCTCACCTTAGCTAGACCTTTCAACTTCGTTAAAACTTTGAACTTGTTTAGCTCCAAATGCCTCATTGTTGTTTTGCTTGGACTCTAGAGTCTGAAAAGGTTTCTGAGCCTGAAATGGATCAAGGACCTTCACAAGGTCAGTAGTAGATGAAGATGACATTGAAGTAGAAAACTTGTCAGAGTCAGACGTTAACCCATAACTAGACTCTGAACTCAAGTTATTAAATGGTTGGTTGGATGGTTGGCTAGAAATGTTTTATGGTGAAGCTGAAAAAAAAAAGAAAGAAGGTCAAACAGAATAATCGAATAGACCATGTTTTGGGAGCAAAATGGTTTTGAAGGTCAGAATCAATTGCCTTTAAAAGTTTGTCCATACCATGATACAGGCTTTCAACCTTAGCTTGGGTGTTGTCCCTAATTTGTTTTTGGCCTTTTGCTAACATTAGGTTTAACTAGTAGGCAGCTCAACTATAGTCTCCTCTTGTAATAACAGTAGGGACCAGTCATGGTGCATAAACATCACGTCAAACATGCAACACACATACTACCAATGTCACGTCAGCCACACATATAATGTCATGTCGAATACACTATACATACACCATTAACGTCACATCAGCCATACCATACAAGCACCACATTAGTCATTTTAACTCTGATTAGGATATCGACATTGCCTTATCCACATCTATACTATCATAAAGATTAGCTCAAGAAATTGAGGTAAGGATAATCATAAAAATAGTTTCTTTATCGATACAATGGAAGCTCCAAAAGGGATCCATGTTCAACTCCTAGCTTGTTTTAATAACAATAGATCTGCCAATCCTACTTTTCACTAGTCTGACACCTTAGACTATTTGATGGAAGGATATAATGTTAAGGGCATTTTATGGTCCAAAGGGCAAAATAGATATTTCGTCCTAAAATGTAAATCATCAACAAGACAAAGGCAATTTGGTCTTTTCAATTCAAGCTAATTTTTTGGGCCTACTTGAAGTTTTAAGGCCCATGTTATCTCAACCACCTCAACTTCCCACCTGAAAGCACATGGGAATGTTGTCTTATCAACTTCCAATTGTGTTACTGATTGCCAGATAAGGTTAGGCTAGCAGCATCAGCCCTAGCCTCACCACTTAGAGCTTGGGACACCCAAGTCCGACACTTTTATCCTACAAGTATAAATAGCCACTATTCTTCAAGGACTATGAATTTGATTCACATATATCTACGTTCAAGTTTTCTTTCATTCTTTCTTTCTTCTTGAGTATTGACTTGAGCATCAAAGCCCAAACACTAGAGAAACTTTTGACCTTTGCTATTAATTGACCTCTCACCTTATAATTTTAGCTTTTTTACCCTTGTTGAGACCAATATTCCATGCAAACTCAAAAACTTTAACTATTTTTTACTAAACTCAATATATTTATGATAATAAAACATTTATCTTTTTCTAGCTTCACTAAAAAAAAACTTTACAAAACAAATAAAATAGAAAAGAATAATAGGCAAAAGTGTATAGAACCAATAATCTTATATTGAAAATCAACTTTTGAACCATCTATTTAAAATAGTGTGATAGGAGACAAATTCATTAATGACTTAAACATAGATATTTAGTGTATTTTAGTATTAAAAAAAAAAAGAAATATTTACAATTTATTTAGTTTCAATTTCAATTTTGAATTTTGACTTTTGAAATGTGAATAATTAAAGAATACATTGCATTTTTAAAATTATCCACATGTCATCACTATAGACTATGCACATTGAATTTTTTTTCTTAACAAAAACTTTTACTTTTATATATTTACGTAAGATTGAAGTGCTTGGATTATTTCAAAACCAAACAAAAATCAAATATATAAAAAAAATCAATTCATATTTAAACAAATATTATAATTCGAATAGATCTTTTATTTTTTCAAAAGAAAAAATTCACAAAACTATACATGATAAAATACTTTTTTGAGCTTGAAGGTGACTACTATGCTAAAAAGTGACTGTTATGCTAAACCTTTTGGTTAAAGGGTTAAAAAAACTCTTAAATTATAATTAAAAATCATCCAAACTTTTTTTTTATTGCAATAAATTAATTTCTCCTAGCTCTATTTGCTTTTAATTAAGCTTTTATTTAGATGAAAAAAATTAGTATCATTAATTTTTTTGTCAACTAAAATAAAATTTCATGACATCAAAAAATTAGATTAAATTTTATTATGTAGTGCAATTAATATATGTGAAACTTAAATAAACTAGATTCTTTTTTATTTTTCCTCTATTTTCTTTCTTTTTTTTCTCTAAAATCATTTTAAGGTTCAATAAACTATAGTTTAAGATTGATTCATTAAATTTCACCATGTGATTAAATTATGTTCATTTAAGAGTTTAATTGAATCAAAATAAAATATTAAAAACTTGATTGATTGTAATAAAATGTTAAAAACTTAAATAATTATTAAATTATAATTTTAAAAAATTATAAATTATAATTCAGAGCATTTTTAACCCTTTAGTCAAACCATTTTTTTCATTCTATTTTTTCATTTTTTGTACTGAACATAAGGTAAAAACTAAAGCTCTGTTTGATAACTATGAAAATTATTTCTGGATATCATTTTGCGTGTTTTTCAGTGTTTGGAAGAACAAAAATAATTTAATCAACAGAAATTGATTTCATGTCTGTGAGAAAATGAAGTATCACAAGCGAAAATTGTCTGCCGTTTGTTTCCAACAAAAGACAATTTCCAGAGCCGCCACAAAACACAATTGCTCCTAATTTCTACTAACAAACTCACAAACCCATCTCAAACCCCAACCCTTTTTCCATCACTAGCTGCCATTAAACCCACAAATATCTCTTGATCTTCACTTTTAACCTCAGATTAACTTAGATTTAACCATTATTGAAGTAAGAAGGTTGCCCAACATGGATTTATTGTCCAATCATTTTTGTTTTTGAAATCATCATCAAGTTGCCTTACCTGTTTGCAAATCTGCATCAAAGGCAGCTGCTTATTGAACCACGAACACCCTTGCAAATCCTTTTCTCTAATAGCCATGGCCAAAGTTGCCTAAGACCCACGAACACCCTTGTAGTCTCTTCTCTCCATGAACGCCTTTCTTGTCTGCTTTAATTGGGCTATTGACCAAAGCTTATTTAAGTTGTTATCACCATAAGTGTTGATTTTCTTCAACTGGATCTCCATTTTTTTCAATAGACAAATGTTTATTCACTTTTGTTTTATTATTATTATTAAACATAGTGTTAGTGTTTTCAATCCAATCATATTAAGAGAATTAAGAGATGCATTTTACTGCTTTTTATTTTGACAGCTTGTTTTGAGATTGATTTTAAATTGGAGTTAAAACAAACAAACTGATCTTTAAAATGCTTTGGTTTATAATATTAGGGTGATGGTTAGGGGTGTAAATGATACATTAGTACTCGTAAGTTATTCGGATTCGATTCGAAGAAAATTTAAATTAGGTTCGATTATTATCGAGTCGAGCTCGAACTTGAGTAGCTCAACTTATCGATCGAGCCGAATTTGAGTATTCTTATATCCGATTCGAGTAGGTCGCGAACCTAATCGAACTTTTATATTTAAATATATTTTTATTATTTTAATTAATAAAATATTTCGAGTTCGAGTTTGAGCATGAATAATTAAACTCTTATCAAGTATACGAATCGAGCTTATTTTTATATATTAATCGAGCTTAATCGAACGAATTCGAGTAACTTGAATTCGATCACAAATCGAGCTCGAGCTTGAAAAATAAAACTCGATCGAACTCAAACCGAGTATCGAGTCCCGAGTTGTGAGTCGAGTTCGAACTTCTCACTATTCGACTCGACTCGATTACACCCTTAATGATGGCGATAAAGAGCATGAAATCCGGGAATGAATGGTTTCGATTCTGGTACAACCATTACGCAGAGAAGAGGAAGGTGTTTTGAATTTGTAGGTAAAATGTAAAGGTCAAGATTTAGATGAAATAATTTATTAAAAACTATTAAATAAAAATTTAAATTGATAGATTAAAAAAATTTTATATAAATTAAGTGTATAAAATTTTTAAAAAATTTAAAATTTTTTATTTTTTTAAAAAAATATTTTTATTAAAAATTTTGATAAAATTTTAATCATTATATAAATAATAATCAAATTTAAATTATAAATACTATTTAAAAAAATTACCTATTATTGATTTTATCATTAAATTTTATTAATTTATCAATTTAAATTTTTATTAACATTTATATGGAATCATTTTTAATAATAAAAATACTCCATCCTAATATGACCCAAAATGTAGGAAAGATTCCAACTGAAGTCAGCGTGCAGCATTTGATTCCTTATGGATGCGTCCAACGCTCCAATCTTTTATTGTTATTTTTTATTACTCGGAGGCTATCATCTCCAAGTGTCATGCCTTGGAGCCTTCATGTTCCTTTCCTCGTTGACCAAATGAAAATGAAGAGGAGTGGACAGCTGCTCAGTCGCGCGTACCCCTTTATATCCACACACACACACACACACACATATATATCTATATATAGAAATGAGAAACCTCAACTCTCGACTCCTCCCTGCCTCTTACTATAATTTTTCTCATTTGGAGAAAATGGCTTGCATGTTCCAGATTAATCAAATGATTTATCTAACTCAACATTGAGAAATCAGTCACTAAATATAGAACAAAGTCTAGCTGACATGCTGACAACAAAATGAGACAACCTGCCGACTACCTTCAAACAACTTGAAACTTGAAACCCTTTGTTTATAAGAACCAAACCCCTTCTCTCTTTTCTCCACTCTATCTGCTATGGAACACCAAGTTCAAAGGTATCAGCAAAAAGGTGTTTCAGTTTCATCCTCCAAGCATGGCAAGTTCAAGGAAAGAATTGCAAACAATAGCAGATCAAGCAAGTATATTGGTGTACGGCAGAGGCCTCCAGGGAAGTGGGTAGCAGAGATCAAAGACACAACACAGAAGATAAGAATGTGGCTGGGGACATTTCAGACAGCTGAAGAAGCAGCTAGACCTTATGATGAAGCTGCATGCCTTCTCCGGGGTTCCAACACACGAACCAATTTTGCAACTCATATTCCCACTAATTCTCATCTCTCTTTGAAGATCAGAAACCTCCTTAATCATAAGAAGAGTTTAAGGCAAGGGACTTCTACAATCAACTCCAACAAAACCACGATAAAAGCAAGTACTATAGTTTGTAGTAATAGCAGTGTCAGTAATGCTAGTAGCAATGATAGCTTTCCATGTAATTCCGTGAAACAAGTCATCCAGATGTTTGATGGTGCATACAGGCCAGATTTGAGCAAATGCCTTGGGGAACTTGAACCAGCCACATTGCAGTTTCGTCAATCCTGGCCAACCTCAACGGGGTTTGCTCAGATTGCATTAAACCAAGAAGGACTGCAGTTGCCACAAGATGTTGGTCTTCTGTCTGATGTAATTGATCCAGAGCTACTGGAATTTGAAAGCTTGAAGGTAGAAAGACAGATATCAGCATGTTTATATGCAATGAATGGAGTTAATCACCTCGAGAATGCATATGATCCAAATGATGCTCTCTGGGATCTACTACACTTTGCCAGTTGTTCTGCCCAAGCCGATTCGCTCTTTCTACCATGAAATTTGAAGTACATTAAGGGAAGGAAAAGTTTGGAAGCTGTGGTGCTGATGTATGAGTAACTTGAGAATGTCTATTTCTAGTGTTGGTAGGAGGAAATTCTATTGGGGAAGGTCGAAACAACAATTTTCACAGTTGAAATGAAAATTACTACTATTTCAGTTAAGCTCCACAGATCCTTCTTCTCTAATCTCTTCAAGTCCATACTCAATAACTATTGCTTGTAACTCGTGGAATATGCTCAGTTAACCAATTTTGATAAGTTGACATCAAAATATGCTTAATAAAACCCGAAACCTGTTAGAAGGGTGCACAAACAACCTGGTATCAATATTTCCCAGAATGATTTGTCCAAAGAGAGATATCTGGTAGGTTCATTCATGATTGATTCCTAACCGTAAAGAGCCTTCCATGTTAGAGATATTGCAAGGTCTCTTATGCATACTCTTCCCTTAAAAAATTTCAACATTCGGAGGGAATTACATTTTTTTTTACCTCATAAATATATGATACGGTTTCGGACGGATTGATAGGGTCTCGTTTCTTTAAAACATAACACGTTACCACCGTGTCATGTTTTCGTTATTACCCTTGTAACTTGTAACCTTGTTAGATACAAAATGACCAAAATAACAGTAAGCAAAAGTTACAATAAATAAATAAATAAATAAAACAAAAAACAAAATGCAAAACATGTTCATTCCCAATTTTGATATGATAAAACTCTTCCTTCAACAATTGATCATGTTGCTTTTCTCGGAATCCGTTCCTCCTCCCTCCTTACTCTAAACCGGAAAGAAACCCTTTGAAAGAACTCCTCTAGCCCCAAAATCGAAACTACATCTCCTTTTTTTTTTTTCTATTTGTTTTTTTTTTTTGGTGCACCCTTGAGTTGCTTCTCCTTTGGAGATGATTCTGGATTTTTTTGCAAGATTTTTTTTTTTTTTTATGTTTTGGGTGTTTTTGCTGGTGGCTATTGGAGGTTTTGGATTTCGCAGAGGACTAAGTGTGGAGTGTTTTTTATTTGGTGCTAATGGAGGGCTGAGCGTTACGAGGGAGTGATTGGCTTCTGGAGGTGGTGATTTTAGTGACAGAGGGATTCGACACTGATGGTTGTGACATTATGGTGGTGGGCATTTGTTTAGTGGCGACAGAGGTTTCGCCTAGGCTGTGTTGTTGATGATAGTGGTTCGGGTGTTGGGTTTTATTGTGGTTGTTTTTGTGTTCTGGACCGTTTGGTTGGCTGGTGATTTTAGGTTTAAGATTGCGTCGGGTTGAGGTTCAAGTCTGTGCCTTTGTGGAGGCAGAGTAGAAGCTGTGGTGGTTTGAGGATGTTGAGATCTATGTGGTGGATAGAGAATAAAGAATATTTCTATTTTGGGCATTTTTGCTTTGAATTGTTTTTTCTGTTGTGTTGTTCTTTTAGAATGCCGCGGACAGAGATAGAAAATGGAGGAAATACAGAAAAGGAAGAAGTAGGCGTGGAAGGAGAACGATTAGCGAGTGTGGCATGCCTATTTATGTAACGGCGTTACAGGGGTGATACTGTAATTAAGTGATTATGTGTCATGTTTTAAATTTTAAAAATCACTTTTAATCTGTCATATAAATCACATGGTATGTTTTTAAGTTTCAGTTTTTTCCTTAATTAAGATAGTTCAAAATCTTAATTCTAAAAAAAAGGTGCATTTAAAATTTATTCTTAAACAAAGATATTTTGATCTAATTGGATTCCATGTCAATGAGCCAAAGTAATCTTTCATTTCTTTCCTGCAACATCAACCAAGAACAATAAAACTTGTTGCAAATCTCATTGCAGACAAATGAAATGGTGAAAGGGCTTTGAAAACGCAATTCTCTTGGGTGTGCATCATGATTCTTTTTTAAGAACAAACCCAAAATAAAATGAATTTAACTGTAAACTTTTACAAATTTACCAAATGTTTTTAGAGAAATGGAAATCATAAGAAAAATATTGAGAATTAATTCCTACTTGTCCTTTCAACGCTTCCTTAGATTTACAAAAACCACAAGCTTCACGTAAACTAATATTAAAAATTCTACCCATGCTAATATATATCTCCCCTTCTGCATTGTCGTACACTACGTTGATCCTCTCGTTCTCATTCTAAGTACAAATCTCGACGACATTCTTTTAACAAAGGAGCACCCCTGATTGGTGATCTATTCCCCTCTCTCACACAATCACGTAGGAAGAAGCTGTGAAAGTGGAGATGAAGATGGTGGTCACGTCTCATACCTTTCCTTTCATGGACGAAGTTGTCCCTTCTACGATCTTTGGTGTCCCCAATCCATTGGCATTGATTTATCAAATCTACTTCCCACGGAAGCATGGTAAAATCTCATCATCAGTTTCAAAAACTAAAAAATCAAATTTTCCACAAATGATTATGAAATCACAAAATTTAATTTCCATTTGCCTAAAAAAAAAAAAAAAAACTCTTCAAATTTTATTTTATAACCTTTTTTTCCTTTTTTTTTTTTTTTTTGGTTTTAGATTTGGATTGCTTCTTCTTTCTCCCCAATTTGAATCATATGATTTTTCTTTTTATTTTGAAAATCTTAAATAATGAAGCTAGTGAGATAAAATGTTTTTGTTGCATTTTAGTTAGATTGCAGGGAAGAGATAAGCTTAAAGGAAGGAGAAACATGGAATACAATGCTGACCTGGAATCCAATTAGATGAAAGTTCCTTATTTAAGAATAAAGTTTAAATGTATCCCATTTTGAGAATTAAAATTTTAAACTATCTGAGCAATAGAAAAAACTCTTTTAATTTTACCTTTTTCTTTAATGCCTCGGCGACATTCTTTCAATCGTTTAGAGAAAGCAACCTTTAAAGCCTCGCTCCATCGGTTTTTCCTTTTCCGATAACTCTCATTGAGTTTGTGATAAGAGGAAACTTTTTAGTACGTTCTGCCTATTATTATCAATCAATATATTTTCAGTGCATAAATAATAAATAGGTGAGATCTACAGCACCAAATCTACCACAAATTGGGCGAATTCCCTACTAAGCCCGCTGCCATGTCATCCACAAGTGGCCATATGAACTTAGTAAAGTCAAAATTTCCAGATGAAATTTAGCTGGTTTGATAGAGGTAGTGGGATCTAATTAACGATTTGATTATCAAGGCTCCTAGTCAAGTGAGATGATAAAAGAAATTTAACTTTTGTTTACCAATCAATTTTTTTACCCTCATGTAAACCAATAAATTAAAGCCAACCCAATGCCTATCGGCTCAATTTTTAGAAATTGGGTCTCCAATTTACAACAAAGTAAACTTAATTTGGACAAATTAGATATTATTGATTTAAGCAAGGACATTTTGGATAGTCTATAGCAATTAGTCTCACTTATGACTCTCACTTACTTTCAGTCGAGCTGAATGTAAAGAGAGGAAACCCAAAAAAAATTATTTTTTTTTTCAGATTTAAAGCCCATAAATTTTTTTGAAAAAACAAAACTTGATTGGAAATTTTTATAAGTGCACAAATTATTTAAGTAATAATAGTGACCTAAGTTAAAATATCATTCTTACAAAAATTACCTAAAAAATTTAGACTAAATACCAATTATCTCCACACAATTTAAGGTTAATTCATTCGATTAAAGTAAGTATTATTATGTTAGTCGTAACAAGCGTGTAAAAACAAAGAAGTGAAATACACATAACCCAAAACATGTTTATTAAATGCAAAAAAAAAACATACTTGAAATCTAAGAAAAACATTAGCTAAATTGCATGGAATTAATTCTAATATTATTGAAAAGTAAATCTAAACTAATGAACATGAGAAAGCTAGAAGTGCAACCAAACTGCCAGTGAAAGATTAAAACATGAATTTTGAACATAACCAAACTAACCGTCAAACTTTGAAATGAAATGCACATATAATCCTTCGTGAAATTGATCTAAATAGAATCTTAGATGTAAAAACAACAATGCAACATGAATCAAAACACAATTGAATTGAAGTTATTCAAGGAAAATTGCAAGGAAAAATGATAATTCAACAAAACCAAAACTAACTTCAGTCTTGAAATTGCATCAAATTTGAAATGAAAACTTAGATCTATGATGCTATAGTGCAAATGAACTAAAACTGAGCTAAGGCAACTTAGATCTACAAGTTTACTACAAGATCCAACAAAGAAATCAAACAAAACAATGCATTAACAATCTTAATGAACTTCCACAAAGACTGAATGCAAAAAATGGAAAAACAAAACAATCAAGAGAAAATTAGCCAAATAGCTTTAGAAAACATCAAACTTAAAGTAAGGAATTGAATTTAAGCAAGTAAACAAATGAATTAACAAGATCAAAGTAAGAAAAGAGAGGACCCATCACCTAGCAATAAAGGAAGACTCCTCAAGTGCTGTCACCACTTGATTGTCACCCCTGTTACCAAATCTCCAGCCGAAACTTTCTAGAATTTTAGAAAATTTTGTGGAATGAATTTGAAAGTGAAAATTTCCAGATTTATAAAACTATAAATTTAGAGTTTATAGAAAGAAAAAATTGAATCAAAACTCGTAAGAATTCAATAAGATCTGATGTGAAAACCACAACTAACTTAGTGAAGAAAATTACCAAATAGCATTGAGAAATCAATGGAAAAACATGAAACTGTGCAAGATAACTTAAAGGAAATGAACTTTTAGTTGCTTCAATCTTAAAGTGCATGAAAAATAAATGTAAGAAAAGTCAATTTTGCTAGAAAATGTAAAGAATTTTCTCCTAAACAACCCTAAAAAAGAATAAGGAGGAAACTGCTAGAAAGAAAATTAACAAGAAAGTAAAATGCAAGAAATGGAAAAAAAATCTAAAAATGCCAAAAAACTCCTTTCTTTGGCAGACCATCCCTCATATTTATAGGCCAAGGATGATGTGTTTCAACCAATCAAATTACAAGAAATAGCTAGCTAGGATGCCACATAAGCTAGATATTTTCATGTCATCCAATCTTACTTCATAAGCTTCCTAGTTTGCTTCTATTCACTTCACTTTACTTCAAGCTCTTTCCTTTAATCTTGTGAGCTTTTAAAAGTCAGAATTATAACCAATTACAAGCCACCAAATTTCCAACTAAGCAACTACCTATTGGCCTTCCTTTTGAATCCAAGAAATGGCATCATCTCAACTTATTTATCACAAATGCATCTAATGGTTGTGCTTGAATCCTTGTCTTCACTTTAGCCACCAATCATCTTTCATTTAATCTTCAATCCAACCAATTAAGAGCCATTGAATTGCCAAATTAGCCTTGTAAAGATATAGAAATTTCTAACTCCAATGGAAGCTCCAAAACTACACCTATGCATTAAATCCATTCTAGCTCATGCAACTTCACTATATAGATGACAAAACACTAATGAGCTAAAAATGATGTTTGAATAAGGAAAATATGAAGAATAAAACTTGAATTGAAGTTCATTTAAAACTCAAATAAGCAAATGAAGTAATGAAGGAAAAGGTAGGAAAAGTCTCTTAAGTATGGCATTTAAATAATGTTGACATTAGGTTTGGCCGATGGTGGATTTTTTGCACCAAAATGCATCCAAAATGATTCCAAAAATTGTATTTTTCCTATTTTTCATATTTTTACCTACACATTGAATATTTAAGTAATTAGGAGTATTTTTGCCATATTTTTTCAAGGATCAAGCAAATATTCATCATAAAATGCCCTATAAATATGATAAATTAATAAAATTTTAATGCAATCAAACCCTAAAATTTAAACTTTACTTGCCTTCAAGCAAAACAAGATTGGACAAGAATCATCACTAACTTTCAATGCCTCATTCAACATGAATGCCTCATGGATTGACTAATGGATATAGCTAAAGCAAAATCATAAACATGAATTAATTTACAAATATCAACCTAGGCTAAGTTCCTTCCTAATTATGGTTCGCATTGCAAGTAATACATTTCACAAATCATTTCATGAAATCTAATAATGTCATGGAGAACATAGAAATTCTAAAACAAATATCAATAAAGTGTGATCGCATTTCACTTGTCACATTTCTATCCACTAATGTAGATAAAAATATGACTAAAGATCATTTAAGACTTTATAAGCTTGTAATGTAAGACTAAGGTCAACATATGATAAAAGTCATTTTAGGCTTAAATACCTTAGCAATTTATTACGTTCATAGGATCATTCAAGGATAAGCTTTCAAGGGAAAGAAGTTTAAAGCTTGTCTAAAGACTCATTCCAAAACTTAGTTCTTTTCATATTTTTTCCTTTCTTTTCTTTCTTTGCTATTTCACCACTTTATGTTCTTTTCATTCTTTTATTTCTTTTATTTTTCTTTTTCACAATTTTTTTTTTCTTTTCGAACACAAGCTCTTTTCACTTGCTTATTTTCTTTTACATTCTTTTGTTTTCTATTCTTTTTCATTATTTTTCCAAGCTCCACACTTTCTCTTTAATAATGCATAGCTCAAACGTGATGCATGAAAACCCTTATACATATAGGGTAAGGGACCAAAAGATAAAGAATAAAAGAACAAAGGCTCGGGTTTATAATTTTCTTTCATAACAAAAAAAAGGTATGATTAGGCTCAAATAAGGTGACTATAAAAGAATAAAAATAAGGTTAGCTTCAAAGGCTCAAACTAAATGTAATTCAATGATTAAAGTATTAACTCACAATGAAAACTCGTATTTAAAAGGTTAATAAACCTAAGCATAATATCATATTTCACATAATATTTAATCTTTTCCTAAAGCTATATTCATTCTCAATCTCTACCTATCATTGGCTTCATAAAGAATTAATCAAAGAAAGCACACTAATGATTAAGCTACAACAAGTCAAGGTCAATTTCAAGGCAAAACTTAAGAGGTTAATAAACCTAAGCATAATATCATATTTCACATAATATTTAATCTTTTTCTAAAGCTATATTCATTCTCAATCTCTAGCTATCATTGGCTTCATAAAAAATTAATTAAAGAAAGCACACTAATGATTAAGCTACAATATGTCAAGCTCAATTTCAAGGCAATACTCAAGGAAAATTCAAAAAATTTTGCAAAAATTTTGAACAATTTTCCCATACCTCAAATTTAAAGAACACATTGTCCTCATTATGTAAATATAAAGAAATAAAGCACATAAGAGGAACAAGGGAACTCCTCTATTATCTTTGGAAACATGCTGAGCTAATGTAAAGTGCAACTATCCAAACCTGGTACTCCTAGTTATCAAGCTTTTATTCACCTATAAAACAAAAGAAAATACCCACAACAAGAACAAACATCAATATGTACAAGGAAATATAAGCAAAACAACAAAATAAGCAAATTAACACAACATAAAATATGAATAAAAGTAACACAAGAAGCAAAAAGAAATAACATGAAAAGTAAAGATTGAGTTGTCTCATAAGAAGCATTTTATTTAAAGTCAATTGGTAGACTATCAAAATAAGTTCGACACTATATGTTCATAGTGATCACTCAAAACTTGATTGTTAAATCCAACCATTTAAGGACCTCTCTCTTAAGCATCTCATCCAAAATAAGGTCTAATAGTGGATCAGATGGGCAAGTAGGAGTAAAAGTAAATCTATCAACAAAACCTTGAACCTTTCACTTAGAAAGACTAAGGTAAGTGGTTTCGACTTTAGCATTCAATCAATCGGTATGTCGTCAACATTAATCATATCATATCCTTTTTGTATCTTTTCCACACTTTCTCTTCTAGAAATAATATGATAAGTATGATTAAGTTGAGATTTCTTAATGATAGGTGAATCAAACAACATGGATATCTTATCATTAATAACTAACTCATTATCCTGCTTCATAAAAGGACTAAAATAAGTAGGGGTAGGTTGAATCTCAAAGGTACTCAAAATATCCATGGTTTTGCTAAAAGGTATAGTTTTGCCAGGTTACTCAAAAGTATACTAACTAAAGGTATAGACTCTACATGTGCTAAGGTATGTACCCTAATGGCTTGTTCTTCAACTAACACTTTCTTTCTCTTTTTTTCGTCATCACTTCTAACTATTTCTTCATAACTTTTCATCCTCATCAAATTATCTTTCATTGACATTGCATGCACAAGTGGTGTCTTAGCAAAAGGATTAAGAACCTCGAAAGGAGACAACAACTTAACTAATGGCTCAATGCTACTAATAAGCTTTAATGGAAATGTAAATGAGTGCACAACATGAATAGACTCTAAATTCTCCCCTACACGCTTATCATTAAAGAGGTTTTGGAGAGTATCACCTTAATGCTCAACATCAGAAACATCAGCAATCACTTTGTCAAATGTATTTACTATAGAACACTTATTGGAGTCATAAGGGAATGGTAAAGCTTTAAAAACATTATAAGTGCTTTTGGGACAACTCTTATAGACAACTCTTCTTTTTGGACATCTATAAGTGCTCTACCTATAACAAGGAAAGGTTTTTCCTAAAATTAAAAACATCTCTCTATCTATTTCATGTCTTGAATCACAAAGTCAGCAAAAAAAAAAATGAATTTATCCATTTTAACCAGTACATCTTCTATTATCCCTTTAGGATACTTCAATGAATGGTCAGCCAATTGTAGAGTAACAAAGGTAAACCTCACTTCACCTATGCCAAGCTTCTTAAAAATAGACTAGGGCATCAAATTAATACTAACACTTAAATCACATAAAGTCTCATTAAAGGACATGCTACTAATGGTGCAAGGAATGGTAAAATAGTTAAGGTCCTTAAGCTTTGTAGGAAGTCCTTTCTAAATAAGTGAACTACACTTACTAATGAGTACCATTGTGTCATAATCATCTAATCTCCTTCTTTAAAGATAATGTCTTTCATGAACTTAGCATAGGTAAACATCTGCTCTAATGTGTAGACACCTAATTTTGTCTAAGTAAAATCTTGATGATTTGTAAAGTATTTAAAGTTCAACCTTATTCAAATCTAACATTTTCTTGGATTTTGACAAGTTTCTAAAATTAAATTTGAGACCAGTTTGATTCAAATGCCCCAAAGTCAATTTTGATCAAACTTGGTCAAACTTGATCAAACAAAGTCAAAATTGATCAAACTTGGTCAAAACATATAGAACTCGAGCTAGCATTCAAATTTCACAATCAAGTTGGAATAAATGTGGATTAAGATTGGAATTTATGATTTTAAAGCACTAAAAAGTTTTGATTACATTTCGAGAAGTGTAAAATTACTGAAATGCCCTTAGGGTATTTTCATAATTTGACCTTCTCGAAGTCGAATATTCATGAAAACTTCTAGATCATAATTGAATATATTTTCATGATTTTTAATGCATTAAAAACCCAGATCGCACCTTGGGAGGTGCAACATTACTAAAATACCCCATAAGGATATTTTCATAATTTCACTTTTTTGAGGTCAAAATTTCGTAAAACACTCCAAATCATTATTAAATATTATGTGATGATTTTTAGAATGTTGAAAACCTAGATCATACCTTGAGAGGAGAAATTACCGAAAACGCCTTTGGGTGTAATTTCGTAATGTGACCTTTCTGAGGTTAATTTTTTGTGAAACTTTTCAGATCACATTTTTATAATATTAGATGATTGTTTATGCATTCAAAACTATACTAGTACCTTGGAATGTGTGAAATTATCAAAATACCTCTTAGGAGTAATTTCATAATTTGACATTCCCAATGTTAGATTTTCATAAAACACTTTAGATTTTAGTTTCATATTATTTTATAATTTTTAGTGCACTAAAATTCCAAAAACGAACACGGTAGCTTTGATTTTTAAGAAATTGTTCCAAAAACAAAAATTTTTATATTAGAAGCAAAATGGTCTTTTTATTTGATCCAAGAGCTTTAAAAATCATGTCTTTGGTAGTAAACAATCTAGATCATTAGATCACATTGGGAATCTTGATCCAATGGCTAATGTTGGCTATTTGAATTTAAAACAAGGGTGAAATATGGACCCTTGGATAAGTTTGAATCCGAAAGCCAAAGATTCAATTACATAGAAGATCTTTTTTTTTTTTTTATCTTTTTTAAAAGGGGAAGTCACATTTTTTACAAGATTAAGAAGAGGCGAGCTGGGTAGCTCGTGAAAGTAGGAGAGAGGAAGAAAAATTTAAGAGAAAAAACATGAAAGAAAAAAAGTGAAAAATCTTTGTGAAGGAAGCTTGAAGGTATAATCCTTTCATTTTTCATATTCAATTCTTGGCATTCTCATTCCATTTTCCATAAACATTCTCATATTTTTCTTTACTATTTTTTTGGTTTTCTTGAAAGTTTTATAGTTCAATTTTTTTACTCAAAGCTTGATTCAAACTTTCATCCAAGTAGTTAATAGTTTCATTTGAAGCTAGAAATCAAGCAATAGAAAAACACAAAAATTCACCATTAAAACCAATTAGAGGTTTGGTCAAAATTTCTCTCATTATGGTGAAACCTCCTCTTCACTTTCTTTGAATGTTTTCTTACTTTAAATTATGTATATGATGATTGGTTTGCTACTTGTTATTTGCATGAGTTTGGGTAAAATAATGATGCACGCTTGGTTGTTTGCTTAATGCTCTTGATTTCATAATTTCCTCAGTATTTTAGTTTGTCATATGTTTAATGAAATCAATCTTGTAATTGAAATGTCTCTATGTGATGAATGCCTTGGTGTTTAAGGCATGGTTGAATTAAATGGAATGAAAATAAGTTGATGGAAGGGCCATGGTAGTTCCATGGCATTGCCAAAACTTGCTCCCATTTTTGTGGCCAAAGGTAGCTTTAATTCATGTGTTTGAAAGTGTTTCTGTTATGATTGTCATCTTTGTAAGGTTTTAGATCAAATTTTTAATGAAAAATGTTGATTTAGTGAATGGTTTTTATGATTTTTTTATGTTGTTTAGTTGTTTTATTTGAAGAACAAAAAAAAAAAAAAATGGTGGTGGAACGCTCAAACAAATTTAAAAAGTTTTTTTGTATTTGATCCATTTATCTCTTGATTTTTCATTGGCAACTTGTTTGTGATTTAGTTTTGTAAATACCTAGGTTTATAATTATTTTGTTCTCATGCCATGCTTTTGTCACTTGTATCATTAATGGCATTTTTATAATTTGTAATTGTCACATGCATAATTCCATAAAACTTTAAATTCCCATGAAACCCCAAATTTGAAACCCTAAACCACTTTTCAAACCCTAAACCACCTCTTAAACGTTAAACCATCTTTTAAAACCAAACCAATGGTTAAACCAATCATGCCTTTGCAAAGAGTAGCTAGTTATCCTATCTTGGTGTCTAGGCTCTTAATGGATGTAGTTTGGTTGTGAAACATAATGTCTATATGAAAGAAGTCTAGGCTTTGATCAAGGAGCTTAAAAGATCTTCAACAAAAGATTTCTTTTTAAAAGGTGACAAAGGTTGATATTGAGAGGTATATGGATGTGGGTTCTACTACTGATATGAAGTATGGTGAAAACCAATGGGATTTCGTGGTTTGACATGATGAAACTAATGGTAGCATGAGTAGATTGAACAAGAACAAGATTTTGACTTTGATTTTGGTTTCAAGAAAACATTGGATTATTCTTCCATCTAAAATTGTATGTAGAAGCATATGGGTTATTAGGTTGCCTAGTATTCTGACCTAAGTAATGGACACTTTCAGTCTGACTAGAACATGAATCACATGCATGACCTCCCCCACAAACTTTGCAACAAGTGAAAGAACTTTGAATAGGTTTTGGCTAACTAGGATTGGGCTCAAAATGTGTCAGCTTCAAGTTTAGGTTCTCAACTGGCTAGGGACTTTAACTTAGCAATTAAAGTTGTAATCTCAGTAAGCTCATTTACTCCTAAGGCTTTCCTATGATGTTACCTGTGATTAAACCATTAACAGTTATTGATTGCCATGTTTTTAATCAATTCATATGCAACATTAAAGGTTGTAGGCACCTGATTTTATTTGGATAGAATCTAGGTAGTTATAAGGCCTTTAAAATCCAACCCAGTTTGAATCCAACATTTATTTAACTTTGATGAGTTTTCAAAAATAAATTTAGGACAAATTTGACCCAAATTCCTTAGGGTAAAGCTTTGAAGAAAAAAAAAGATAAGAAAAAAAAAAGAAAAAAGAATGAATATGGCTTTAGGGCAAAAACCTTTTAAAAAAGTAGTGTAGGACAAACCTTGAAAGCTTTAAAGTTGTTCCCAATACTAAATGAGATAGATGCTAACCAGATGAAACCTAGACCCTTTGAAAAATCCAAAGATATCAAGGTTCCCAAAATTTTTAAATGCATAAAAAAAGAGATTGATTTTGAAAATTTGAGCCTTATTTCCTCATCCCTAAATGTTCTTCCAAAATTTTGAACTCACCACAACTGACCTTGAAATCTATCAAAATGCCACATTTAGATACTAAAGAAAATGTCAAACATGTTTGACTTTTAAGGAGTTCATACTTTTTAGAAAAATTTATATTTCACAAGCAAACTTAGATGGAAAAATGTACATCTCTTTTATGCCCTTCAAGTAGTAAAGCCTTCTTGAATGAAATGAAATCTTGATATGCTAAACCATTCAATTTGTTTAAAAAGAAAATTATCACCCCTTTAATTTCTAATAGAGAATGCCAATTTTTAAAGGACTCCTAAAGTCACATTTGTTTAAATATTTTATTCCTTTTTACTAAAGAACTTAATTATGTAGAGCAATTTTGTTAACCATTTTAAAAAGTTTTAAATAACCAGTCACGTATTTTTGTGAAGAATAAGGAAACTATTTTTGGTGTACAAGAAAATTTATTGAATTTTGAAAATAAATCTTTAGACCAGTTTGTATTCAAAATAGAAAACTGTTTTTTCATTAAATAATTAATGTTTAAAAAAAAAGAGAGAAAAGAAAAGAGAAAAAGAAAAAAATATTTTAAAGAAGGATATGGTGGTTTCTTTTCTTGATTTTGCAATCAAGTCCAAAACAAGTGTTGCATGTCGTATGTTGAGGTTGAAAATAAAAAGGAAAGCATACTGAAAATAAAAGGAAAATGAAAAAAGGCTGGTGGAGACTAGTAAAATAGAAAGATGAAATAAGTGAAAGAATAGGAAATTGGTAAGTTGTAATCTTTTTGAGGAAGAAGTTGAAGATTTAATTGGATGGACAATGGAAAATAAGTAGAATTGAGATAGATTTTTGAAAAAAAAAGTATATTGTTGGTGTTCGTATCCATGTTGGGGTACATACATCATGAAGTTTTTATATCTGCATAAGTATTGGCATTTTTGAAATAAAATTGTGTAGTTGCAAGAAACATTTGCATAAGTATTTGTGTTTGTATCCTAGTAGAGGCATTTGCATTATTGCATGTACGTCTTGGAAAAAACATATGCTTTTACCTAGGGACACTTGTATTTGAGACATGGTAGAGGGTATTGATAATTCACACCATAGTTGTTGATTATTTATGTTTAGTTTCTTTGAATCAAGTTTTGTCTTTGCATCTTGATAGTTGCAAGGATTAATGCAATCACATTATCAAAGTTAGGATTTGCATTAACATGTTTCAATAAGTGCTTACATCATGTATCCTTGGGTTAGATATTTGCATTTGCATCTTCTTTGAGAATTCTGGCATCTATCACATTGAGGTAGCATTAGAAATTGCATTTTGGTATAAGCATATACTTTTTTATTTATATTTGACAAAAGATATTCATTGGTAAGAGATCCCACATTTGTATATTCACAAGCAACATTTGCAATGTGAAAAGGACATTTGCATTTGCATGATTGGCAAGGATCTTCACACTTGCATAAAGGCATTTAGATTTGCATTATTAATTTGGAAATAGATGTTTGTATCATAATTACACTTGATAATTTTATAAATATTAAGAAAAAAGAAAAAGAAATTTTAAATAGTTGGAATAATAAAAAAAATAGAAAGAAGAAAGAAAGAAAAAGAAAAAGAGAAATTTGAGAAAAATAGAAATGAAAGCAAAAACAATGAACAACTATTCTTAAAAAAATATGTCAAGGTTTTCTGATGATATTATTATATTTTATATAATTATGTCAATGGTGATATTTAAGTTTCTGTATGATTTATGATAATATATGATTTTTTCTCGAAGTTGATATCTAAGTTTTCTGCATGCTTTATGGTGATATGTGGATTTTTATAAAAACTTCTCAGTGGTGAAATCTAAGTATTTTATATGTTTTAGTGATAATATATGGATTTTATTAAAACTTCCTTGTGGTGATATCTGAATGTTCAAATTCCAAATTTTCAAATCTCGGTGGTGAAATCTAACCTTTCATTAAAACTCCCTTGATGGTGACATCTGAAGACATTTGCATTTTCTTGATGGTGATATCTGAGCATTCAAGTCTAAAGACATTCACATCACTCGGTGGTGATATCTGAGCATTTCAAGTTTGAACTTTATTAAAATCTTCTTAATGGTGAAATCTAATCATTCACTAAAATTTTCTCGATGGTGATATTCAAACATTTTCAAAATCACTCAATCATGATATCCGAGTATTCATATATGAGTATCTTTAAAATTTCTCAATGGTGACATCCAAGCTTTTTTAAAATTACATGGTGGTGATATTCAAATATTCAAACAAATTTCATTAAAACTTTGTTAGTGAAAACTTTTATTTAAACTTTCTCATTAGTGATATCCAAGCCTTTTTATTAAACTTTTCCAGTGGTTGTTGATATCCGAATAATCGTCATGACCATCCATGTTGTCCAGTATTTGAAAACTTGAAAATTATTAAGATTACAAGGATATAGATGGATATTTGGGCAAGAACAAAAGATATAATGGCATGAATAAAAGAATGGAAAAGAATATGTGATGAAAAATGCATTGCAATTGACATTTTATTAATGATGCTGAAAAATAAGCCTATACAAACTTTTTGCATGCCTTTGGGCAAAGGCATTTGGATTTCAGTTCAAGGATAATGAAAATAAACAAATTGGTCTATACACTCCATCATTAAATGGAAATAAAAAGATCTGTTCCTCTATTGCTATTGCTTTATCCATTTTTTCGTATTTAGATTCATCCTTAAAAAGGCCACCTCAATATTTTTTATGGATACTTTTACCTCTAACGCTTTACGATAAACATACCCCTCGAGATATGGAAATACCATCTTACCCCCACCAACTATTGCTCATTGAGGTAAGCCATTCTCTTCTATCTTTTCTCTTGCATAGCTTTTCTCCTGTTAGCAACTATTGGTCGGTATCCAAAACTGAATCTTTCCTTATTCTCTATAAATTTTGTTACTTCTTTCATCATTTGTAATGCCAGCTCAAGACCTAGATAAGGTTGCCATCCTTTTCCCAACATCTGCTTAACCATCATTCCTATAGTCTTAGATAGGTGAGGGATAGGTATGACTGAGCCTTTTCCCATATACATAGTATTAACAACTTCAAAAGCATGATAAGAGCATTCAAGCGTTTCTTTTGTAGCTTCCACGTAAAGGGTTGTTAAGGTCTTGGTTACTAACAAATCTTCCTCTCCATCCATGCTTACTTGTTTACCATTGACCACAAACTTCATCCCCTGAGCACAGATGATGGTACGGCCCTAGTGGTGTAGATACATGGCCTCTCAAACAAACAACTGTATGATGGTAAAATATCCATGACTTGAAATTCAACATTAAAGGTGCAAATACCATATGTAGTAGAATCTCTATATCTTTGATCACTTCTCTCTTTAACCCATCAAAAGCTCTAACTATCATGTAGCTATTTTTCATGTAGAAAGGATTGACCCAATAATTTTGCCAAAGTAACCATAAACATAACATTGATGGAGGATACATTGTTAATCAGCACCTTTGCCATGGTATGATTTTTGCACTTTACTATGATATACAAAGCCTTCACACTTTCTCACCCTTTCGATGGAATTTCATCATCATTGGATGTAATGAAATTTGGGGCCATTATACTTCTTACCTAATGATCTACCTTTTCTATCGAAATATCATGGTCTATAAAAGCCTAGTTTAGCATTTTTAGCAGCGCATTCCTATAGGGCTCAAAATTTAATAATAGAGACAACAATAAGATCCTTGCTAGCATTTGGTTTAGTTGGTCTACTATTCATTATGCCTAATAATCTTTAGAAAGTCACACGCCTCTTGTTCTGTTACTAGTATTTTGCATTATACTACTAGGTTCATTTCATTGTAACAAGAGCTTTCTCTTCATTATTATTCCCCTTTACTCCCTTCGTTTTTTTTTTTCTTTACATGCTTTAATACCTTAAGGGTATAGACCATTTTGGGTCATTCCTCCAACTTCAGATATATCGGTTGCATCATCGATGTTTGAATTACCAAAAGCAATGTTACCATCAGATCCTTGGACTAACACATCACAATCGTATTTTGAAAGAACTACCTTGTCACTTTTATAAAGAAATGCACTAGGTACATATACGGTCATAGTTGCTATAGGGTCAGGAGTTGATTCATTTGCTACTAGTTTCAGCTCATCATAGAAAATAGTTAAGGCTCTGGGATGAACAATCCACCTAATCCTTGACTTGCTATCATGCTTACCTTATCCTCTTCCTTTTCATTATAGAATTCAATTATTTCGATATCCATAAGCCTTTATACTACCTACTTGAACTCTTCATAATCTTGAATCAAGTGACCCATCACCATTCCATGGTTCTTATAGATTAACCCAATCCTAGATGGTTATCATTAATTTCAAAAAATTCTCGATTGAATTATGTCAATTGTAGCTAAACAATCATACACTTTTTCCAAAAGAGTTTTCACATCTCTTATGCATCTTTTGACTCTCTTGCCCCTCTTTATTTCACTTTTTGACTCTTTTATACCCCAACATGAGTGGGTAATGGGTTCCCTCTAACATTTGGCTTTATTCAAGTGTCAAAATTTAGTCGTTCAGCCTTTACCATCACTTGCACTTTGTATTTTAATGCCGTACAATCTTTCATGGAATGACCCATAGTGCCATAATGGTATTCACATTGGCCATTAGGGTTATTCCATTTAGAATACAAAGATTGAAAGGCTCAATAGGGATAAAGACAATAAGCTGGCCTTTCAAGAGTTTTAGGTAACTAAGTAGGACATTGGTATTGGGTCAATAGGGGTTCTTTCTCTGGTGTTGGTGGTGCAAGAATTTTTTTGTTCTTTAGTTAGGTTACTTAGTTGGGAAAATGGTTGTATGGTCAGTGTTGGAGAGAAATGAGGAACTCTTGGTTAGAAATTAGGTTGGTACATTAGCTGTGGTGGTAGTGTATATGAGTATGGTGTTTGGGATATCTGGTCTATTGGTGGGTAGTAGGTTGAGTAGGTGATTGGAAAATTCTGCAAGTGCACAGGCCGTACAAGTAATAACAGAGGCTAAAAAGCCTAGATGTCAATCCCATAAAAATTATTTAAAGAGATTCCTAGACTAAGTGCTTATTATCCTTTTACCGTAACTAAAGTTGGTTCAATCAAATAGAAGAAACATGACATCAAACCAACTAAAAGAGTTAAAATCAAACAAAGCATTTAACACAAGGATAGTAAGGTATAAGCATGCAACATGTAAACTAAGCAAAACAAAAGAATATGCAAAAGTAGTAGCTAAAATGGCATGCAATGAATTAAACATGAATTAAAATGTAATTCTAAGCTAAGAATTAAAAATAGCAAATAGAAAATGAAACAAAAAAAATAGCAACTAAAGTAATGTAACCGAATTAACTAACTATAAATAACTCTAACTAACTTCAACTAACAACTCAACTTCTAATAGAAGTAACTACTAAAATTATTCAAAAATATATTGAAGCAAACTGAAAATTCACAAAAACTATAGGTTAACTAATGTAAAAATAGAATCAAAGTAAAAATTCAAGAACAAGAACACAAAATTCCAAAGAACAAACAACAACCAAACAAACTATACATTGCTAATGAGAACCAAACTTCAACAAGTAGATCCAAAGATAATGTGCTGTAATTTTTATGAACTCAAGTTGAAAATTGCAAAACACTTAATGATCTAAACTCAAAACAGATTTAGTACATTTAGTGAAGAAAAATTTGCAAGATTTATGCTAAAATGTGAAAACCAAAAATTAGTTTCAAAACTGGAAACCAAATTTCAAGCTAAGAATTGGAATATAAATTGTATAGAAACAATTGAACATGAGCTGGAATTTAAAAGAGCATTAAAAGATCTCAAATAGAAATTGACTTGAAGAACAAAAAGTGAAAAGAAAATGCAAGAACTAGTAAGAAAAAGCTAAAACAGAAACTAAGTTAAAGTAGGATTTTAATGAGTCAAAGAAAGAAAAAATTAGATCTAGAAATTTGTAAAGAGAATGACTGAGAATTGAGCTAAGGTAAGATGTAACAACAAGTTTACAACTAAATTCAGCAAAGAAATTGCATCACATAAGAGAAAATTCAACTCATTGAACTATAAATTCAAATTACATGCAAATTTGGAAAAATATAGCATTTTTAAAGAAATTGATGCAAACAGAAATTAAAATCATGAAATTAAATGCATTCAATTGAGAATTATCAAGTAAACATAAGAATCTAAAAGTGTAAAGTGCAAGAGATTGAAACCAAATGCCAAGATAAAGAGATAAGCTGTCACTCATGCAAAGTTCAACTTTGCCACCAATGTTTAGCCAAAACTTGTGAGATTTTTCTAGAATTTTGTAGATGGAATTTGAATCTAATTGTTTCTGATTTGAAGATCTATGAGTTAGGAATGTAAGAAAAAAATTTGGCTCAAAACAAGCTAGATTTGGTCAAGAACCAATAAAACATTGCAAGGAGGTCAAGAACTTGATTCACCAAACGGATTTGAAGAACAAGTGAAATCAATAAAAATTGAAGGTAAAAATGTAAGAATCTTAAATTTTCATTAAAGAAATATAAAAGTACATTGAAAAATAAAGTAAGAAAGTTAAATATTTATGGAAAATTAAAGAAAATTGGCTGCCAAATAGCTTTATTTGGAAAGCAAGGAAATAAAAGTGCAGAGGAAAGTAAATGTAGAAAACTTAAAACTTAAAACTAAAATCTAAAAATCTATCTAATTCTCCTCCTTTAGCTAGCCACTCCTCTCTATATATAGGCAAATGGGAGATGGTTCAACCCCTAAAATTTCAACAAAAATATCTAGGAAATTGCTAGCTTCTAGATCTTTTTTCCTCCCTTCCTTCATGGCATTTGCTTCTTTGTTTGACTCCTTTAGCTCTTCGTGCTTTGAAGCTTTCTTATCATGATCCTTTACACTCTAAGAAGTCAAAATTATGACCAATAGGAGCCATCACTCAGTCTACTCAGCAACTCCATATGGTATTCTTTAAATCTCTAAAAAAATGGCACTAACATTGCATTTGATCATGGGATACTTGTATCCATGGCACATTAGCACTTTTATTCCTTCATTTTTGCCACCTAATACAACATTTTATTCATTCATTTTGCTTCCAAAATTCAAGTTATTAAGTGAAAAAATTATGCAATATAATCCTTAGAAAAATTCTAAAAAATTATCAATTCAAAAAGCTTCCAACTTCCTAAAGCAACTATTACATTTCAAGCATGTATAAAGATACTTGAAAGGTGATAATGCATTATTGAGCTAAGGAAAACAATTCCAAATGAGAATTATGGGAATTGAGAGTTGAAATAAGGTTCCATAAAGTTCATTTGAGCCTAAAAAATTAGAAAAAAAAAAAGAGTTAAAAAGAACTCCTCTATATCGCAAGATAGAACAATCACACTAGTTATGGCCTTTTCCAACTTTTTCTACCATAAATACTCCAAAATGAGTCCAAATACTCTAAAATTCCTCATTTGTATATTTTCACCTACACATGAGATAATTATGCATTTAGGAGTATTTTTGCCAAAATTCTGAAGGATCAAGCTAAAAATAAAGAGAAATGACACTAAAAATAAAGAGAAATTTCACTAAAAATAAGTAAGAAAATGCTAAAATTTTATTGAAACCAAAACCTCAAACTTAAGCTTTTGCTTGTCCTCAAGCAAAACAAGATTGAGTAAGAATCATTATATACTTTCAATGCATCATTCAACATGAATACCTCATAGATTAATCAATGGATATAACTAAAGAAAAATCATAAAAATTTGCTAATCAACAATAATCAACCTAGGCTAAGCTCATTCCTAACTATGATTCCAAAAGCAAACAATATCTCACAAATCCATGCATGAAATCTAGTGATGTTGTGCAAAACATGAAAATTCAAGAACTAAGATCAATAAAGTGTGTTCAAGTTTAATATGTTTGCTTATCACACATCTCTCCACTAATGTAGATAAACACATAACCAAGGATCATTTAGGACTTTTATAAGCTTGTAATGTAAGGCTAGGGTCAAGGTATGATAAAAGTCATTTAAGGCTTAAATACCCTAACTATGCATTACTTTGTGTAGGATCATTAATAGTTAAGCTCTCAAGGTAAAGAAAGGTAAAGCTTATCGAAAGAATTGCCCCTAAGCTTTGTTTTCTTGCCCAAATTTTTTTCTTTTTCTTAAGTATGAAAACTCATACTTAAGAAGTCATTAAACCTATGCATAATCTCATATTTCACACAATATTCAATCTTTTCCTAAAGTTGTATTCATTCTTAATCTCTTCCTATCACTGGCTTCATAAAAAACTAATCAAAGAAAGCATACTAATGATTCAAGATATAATAAGTCAAGCTCAATTTCAAGGCAAAACTTAAGGAAAATTCAAAAAATTTTGCAAAAGTTTTGAACAATTTTTCCATTCCCTAAAACTTAAAGAACACATTCTCCTTAATGTGTAAGCAAAAATAATAAAGCACAAAAAGGAAGAACCAGAAAATGCCCCTATCATTATGGAAGCATGGTGGTCAAATCTCTCATGAATGCTTGGCTGAAACTAGTGCAACCTTTTTTCAAATTCTTATTCAACTTACAAAATAAAGAAAACAACTACACAAAAAAACTACATCAGTATGCACAAAGAAAAAAAATAAAAAACCTAAAAATGACAAAATAAGCAAATGAACAAAAGATGAAATGTAAAGCTTGGGCTGCTTTTAAAGAAGCACTTTATTTAAAGTCAAAAGTTTGACTTTCATTGGTGTTAGAGAATCACACCACCTTTCTTTTCCAAATTTACCCATTTTTTTCTCTTTCTTTCAACCAAATATGTAATGATAAACTCTAAATGTATATGGTTCATGCAGGTAAATTCATATCCCACCTCTATGAATAATCTAAACATATTGCAATATAACCAAATAGAGATGGTCATTGGTTTTAGTACCAATGAATTAGGTACCACCATAGAGAATATGGGTTTCGACTGTAACATGAAAAATTCCTCTATAAATGGTATCGATCGAATGAGTATAAAGGATGAGAAGTTAAAGGTATCAAGTTGAAAATTAAAGGTTTGGAAATTTTCTAAACAACTAGAGAAACCCTCTATATCATCATCATCCAAATTGTCTATGTTATCAACTTTTGACTTTTCAAAGTTTCTTTTATTGCATCTTCTTATTTTGGCTCATCAAAGTTGTCAAAAAGAGGGTTTTCAACCTCATGCATTTCCAAATCATCATATTATGGATCTTCAAACCATAAAAGAAAATGCATGGGTATACTATGAAGCTCAAGGTCTTTTTGATTAATACCAATGCTAAAACCTTCTTACAATTCAAAGTAGGGAATTAAACCATCCTATCCAAAATCCTTATCATTCACTCTTTTTTTCATGGATGGTCTATCTAGAAGAAGCTCTAAGAATGAGGTGTCTAAAGTTTCAGGCATAATAAAATCATGAAATGGAGAAGTTACTAGACAAGTAAGTTCTTTACTAATGAGTTTTTCCTTATCTTTAAGCTTAATATTTCATTTAAGAAAGAATTTGTCTAAGGGCTTAAGTGATCTGTCTAGTAAGTTTGCCTTATCAACACATCTATCCACCTCATGCCTCTTCACACAATCGATTAAGTGATCATCAAAGAATTTGGGAAATGGCATGAGTGGAATATCAACATCAATTTCATTTTGAATGTTCTCCTTATTTTCAACTTCCCCTAAATGATCCATCATCATCAACTTTCCTAGCCATAAACATGTCCTTTGCCTTTATTATCTTTTCCTCAATAACTTTTACTACTTTTGGCAAATTCTGGTTCTTTATCGTCATCCATCCATATCGGACCTTCTTTCCTTAAATGATCCTCTAATGTATGCTCTTCATTCTCCTCACAATAAGATTTTGACTCTGTAGCCTTATGCATAGGATCTAGAAGGCAAGTATTTATGGTATGTACATTTTGACCATATTGTCTAGAATTTCTAATGCATGCCTCTAGGTATTGTTGGTGTTTTTCATGAGTTTAGAGCAATTTAATGAGCAACTCCATAAAGAGTGATTTCTTTTCTTGTGTGGTTATGAATATGGTGTGGATGGAAAGTGATGTGAAGATGAATGATAATGTGATTGAGACAAAGTTTGTTATGGTAGAACATGGTATGGCACTTGAAGAACTTGTAGTGAGGGTGGAGAATGTTAGGGTGGTGGAAAGTATTGTGAAAATTAATGCTCATTAGGATAAGTTGAGTGTACTAAGGTTTTGAATTGAAGGAATGCCCCAAAATAATGTCTCATATATTCTTAGGATAACCATCCAAAGTGTGAGTAATGTAGGTGTTTGAGTAAGGTTTAAATCATTGGTCATATGGAAACTTAGCACTATGGTAATCTCCACCAAGCACTTGACCATTGTCGTATGGGCTTTAAAAGTTATGGACAAGATTAGGCTTAGGATCATGCCTAGTGTTATTAGCTTCTAATTAATTTTTTTAGAGAGTAATTTTTTGAATAAATATTTGAGGGCTGACTCTCTTTTGACTTTGTCTTTATCACTAGACCATTGTCCTAGGTAATCATTAAAATAATAAAGTCTAGCCTAGTCCACATGGTACTTAGTTCTTTCAAAAGTATTGGAATCCCACAAGTGAAAAAAAATCCTAAACAAAAACCTATGCAAAAAAGGTTAGTTTGTGAATAACCTAAGAAAACAAAAACAAGGCAAATTAGTAAATAGCTTGACAAAAGTACACTAAGGGAGAACCAATCTATAGATGAGGATTGAAAAACACGATATTAGCCTAAGACTCTTTACACCTAATCCCCGACAATGGCACTTAAAACTTGGTTGGGAAATTTTACAAGTGTACAAGTCGTACAAGTAATATTAAAAGCTAAAAGGCCTAGACGTCGATCCCTTAAGGATTAGTTAAAATAATAACATGATTAAAATATGCATGAAATGTAAAACACATACACATACTTTTTTTTTGAATTTTTTTGGAAACAAGGAAATTAAAATCAAAATATTTTCTTTTTTTTTATTTTTTTAAAATTTTTTCACTAAACAAGAAAGTTAAAATCAAGGAATTAAGATTAAACATTAATCATTAATTAGGACCATTAAAATAAAATTTAGGATAACATGAAATCAATTTTTGGTATGACACTCAAAAAATGTATCCCTAATGTAGTCACCAAGCTGCCTTAATGTGCGGGCTCAAGGGATTCAACCACTAGACTTAGGGAATGAGAAAATGGCAGGTTGCTAAAAAGCATTTTCGATAAAAGAAAAACAAAAAATGAAGAGTCGCCACCAATCTTTTTTAAGGTATCATTAGCCACCCAAAAATTTTATTCTTTTGATAAAACATTTAAAACAGGTTTAAAGTTTTATAAAAGAACATTTTTATGGTCTATAAAAATAAAATTGGATCTAGGAGTCGGTTATGCATAGGGAACGATTAGTATCCCTGTAGCGCCTATTAAAAATGGTACCAATCAATTGCATGTTATATTTTGATTTTGGTAAAAATGGTCCTATACTAATATTTAAAAATAAATTCCTTTCTTTTTCAAAGCTTGAATTTTTATTTTGAAAGCAAATCAATTTTTTTCTCTTTTGGAAACAAAACATTTTATTTTTGGATCAAGACAAAAACATCTTAATTATTAAGATACCTCTTACACTCTCCTATGTTTAGGTAGAGCTTCAAAAGTATTTCTAACTTAAGGGTTTTTAAATTGCCCCACAAAATTGAGATAAAAAATGATAACCATCAAGAGTACTTCTATATTTAGGCCAAATCTTGAAAGCTATTTTTACTTGAGATGTCATCTTATTTAAAAATTATTTTTCTTTGAAAACTCATTTTTTAAAATATATGCATGGTATGTATGAACATGGCAATAATATGGATATATGACAATTGAGTATGAGTGACAAACTATGCATCCATGGTAATTTAAAAATGCATGTAACAATAAAGTAAAATGAAATACAAATGCATGAATGGGATCAAAGGTTGATTTTAGGGTTTGAGGGTTGGTTAGGGTTTTAAGGGTTTAGGGGAGGTTTAAGGTCTAGGTTAGGGTTTGGGGTTTAGTTTAGGGTTTAGGGTTTAGGGTTTGGGGTTTTGGTTTAAAGTTTAGGTTTAAGGTTTGTTTTAGGGTTTACATTTTCGCTTAGGGCTTAGGGTTTGGTTTAAGGTTTAGGGGTTGGTTTAAGGCTAGGTGTTAGTTTGAGATTTAGGGGTTGGTTTGGGGTTTAAAGTTTGGATGGTAGTTTAGGGTTCAAGGTTTGGATGTTGGTTTAGGGTTTATGATTTGGATTTGGGGTTTGGAATTTGGAGTTTCATGGAAAATACATTTGACTAAAACAAACTACAAGAATGCAATCGGTAAAAATGTAAATTTTGATGCATGAAAAATGCATAACTATAGAACAAACTTATTACAAATCTAAGCATTTTTAAATTATATTACAAACTAAATATGCATGCAACAATATGATGAAAATGGATCAAACACCAAGGTTTTAAAAAATTTAAAAGACATGTTCCATCATTTTTTTTCTTTTGAAATTCATGCAAATAATCATAAAATAACCTAAAAATATATTAATCTAACATTTTTATTTCTTGGAAATTTGAAATTGAAAACTTGAAGAAAAAAGCAAAAACACATGCAAACATATGAAAAACAAGCAACATTTGGTCATTTTACAAAGAACAAGTTTCAGCTAAGCATGGGAATGACTTGGCCGAATATTCCATAGCAACATCAACAATCTTCCATCATTTTATTTACTCAAATAATACATCAAAACTTCATAATACCATAATGTAAAGACATTTTTATCATGCACGAAATTTCATCAAACATGTAACAAACAAAACAAAAAGGAAACCATGAAAACAAACACATATAACCAAATACCAAACATATACCATTAAACTAATCAAAATTCTTGCAAATTACAAGCAAACTAACAAATCAATCATCAACCTAGCAATAAGTAAACCTTAAAAGTCAGAACCTAAGTTAGAACCATGTCTTCACTTGTGTTAGAAAATCTTAAATAAGACATATGATGGGATGTTTATTTTGCTTTTAAATTTATGTATTATTTTTTGTTTTGTAGATGTTACTTGCATACTAACCCTTTATGTTGTTCTTTATATTTATATATTGTTCCTTATATGCTTACTAACCCTTTTCTTTTACTATGCATGCATTCACACTATTAGATCTATCATAAAGAGTAATAGCCACAAAGTAATTTTAACGAGGAAAGTCTTAGTTACATTTATGGAAAGCCTAGCAAAGTCTTCTACTGGTCTGAAAAGGGAGTATGAAGAGTTGAAACTTGCAAGCAAAATGTTAAAAAGGGAAGTTCAAGCACTCAAATAAGAAAAGGATGAATGGAAGAGTTTGTTCACTGACCTTAACATAATACGATCATCCACTAATCGAAAACTGGCCTAACTTTTGAAAAAAAATGCACAGTTGCAAGTAGAGCTATTAAAAAAGAGATGAGGCACTCTCTGAAGCACAAAGACACATCCAAATGCTGAATGGAATGGTGGTGGAAATTAGAACACAAATGGGAGCTATGAATGAAGAATATGAGCAATTAAAGGAAGCATATGTGAGAAAGCATAACTAGATAGGGTCTCTGCTTGACCAAATCATTGTGGCTGCTTATGAATCCAAAAACATGGTAAAAAAGTTAAAGAATGGAAGATAAAGGTACCACCAATGGGAGTACATGGCCAAGAACTACTAGATTTCCTTAATGAAGTGCAAAGCTAGTATCAACAAATTAGGGATTTCTTTCCTCAGTAAATTCTAGACTTTTCATGGATGTAACATCGGATTTGGTTAGAAATAACTTTTAATTCAATAAAGATTTTCTTTGATAACAATTTTTATGTGGTAAATTCTCCTTATTGCATCCATGCATTTTTTGAATTCATTATCATGTATAATATAATGATTCCATAAACATCACTCTAAATTTGCACCCTAATTATGGGAAATCAAGGTTCAATGATAGCTTAACACCAGTATTACACCTAGACCTAAGCTAGAAAAAGGAAACAAGATAATGTAAGCCATGCTGAGAAATTAGAAAAAGGCCTAATAAGAGATTAAAGGAGAGCTGAGCATAATCCTTAAGGCATTGGACAAGTTGAATAAAGAAAAGACGATAGAAGAAGATGTTTCACATGATATTGCAAATCCTCTTTATCTTTCGAGTTATGGTCCATATCAGGCCCAATCCAGTCAAGTTTTCCATCAAAACGGTTTGCATTTTTGACATGCTATAATGCCATCTGCACCCAATTTAAAAGAATATCCAAAGCTATAACAACTCTACCCTTATTGAAAAGGTAGTTAAACTGGTCCAAGTTTCTAATTTGGACATCTCAAAAGAAAAATTAAAAATGGTTGAGGCTTTGAAAGATTCAAAAGTTGATTACAAGATGAACATGCTTGTAAAGAGGTTATGAACTGTTGAAGGGGTAGATTTTTATTGTTCCATGGATGCTACTGCTTTTGTTTAGTCCTAAAAGTTATGATTCTATTAAAATTTAAAGTATTAGATTTTTAAAAGTACAATGGTACTAAGTGTCCAATAACTCATATCATCATACACTGTCGAACAATGGCTGCCTACACTAGTGATAAAAAGTTATTGATGCATGTGTTCTAAGATAGTGTTACTCTCTCAACTATAAGGTGGTATGTTCAAGTAGATCAAAGTCACATTTGCTCTTAGAATAAGCTCATTTAGGCATTTATTAACTAATATCATCACATCATTAACTTGGTTCATTATTGCCTTTCTTTACAAAGCATAGAGAAAAAAGTAACGAAATCTTTCAAAGAGTATGCCTAACGATGGAGAGATATTGCTACTCAAGTCCAACCTCTTCTGATAGAGAAAAAAACAATTGTTTTGTTCGTAAACACTTTAAAGGTATCCTATTATGAGAAAATGATAGGGATTGTAATAAAGAACTTTGTTGACATGGTGATCTCAAGGGAGATTATTGAAAATATCAAGAGTGACAAGCTTAAGAAAGAAGAAGCCAACAGTACCAAAAAAAGTAGGACACTTAAAAAGAAAAAAGTTGAAGTCCAAGCTGTGAGTTTTGAGAGGTAACAGCTCAGAGGTTATGCTTTATATCCATCACTTATTCATCCTACTTACTACCCTACAATCAATAAAATTGCACAACTCATTTACCAGCCTTATTACTCAATCATGAATAATATCTACCCAATCCCTTATCAACCAACATTTCAAGCCCTTGCATATGGGTCTAATCTTATCACTACACCAGTTACAAGGCCTAACAATCAAGCAAGTGCTTTAGAAAGATCTAGAAGCAACCAAGAGAGAACACGCATTGATCTTACCTCTATAACCTATAGTGAGTTGTTCCTAGAATTGGTCAAGAATGACTTGGTCTCCTCATTTCTTTTAAGACCATTAAAACCACCCTATTCCAAATGGGATAACATTAATGCCACATATGATTACCATAATGGGAATATTGGTTCTTCTATAAAACGTACCCTATTTTCAAACATAAGATATAAAGTTTGATTCAAGCAAGCTTGGTGAGCTTCAACAAATCAGAAGAGCTGAATGTCTATAAAGACCCTTTGTCTGATTAGCGGGGGGCATAATTTTAAGAATGATACTAAAAACGTTGACTGGAACTACTTGTCATGTTAGGATTTCTTTGGAATAATAGACTTTTTTTATGTACTTGAATTTCATTTTATTTTTCATTATTTTAATAAAAGTGGTAGATATGATGCATATTCATGACACCTCTTCTTTTGTGTGAATCACCATCATATGCTTTTATCATTTTACATCTTTTTTTTATATCTATTCCTAGATTCCAAATAACAAATGTTGAAATAATTATGACAACAATTTAAGATTTGATTTTGAAAATATCATTCATGTTGATAAATTGAGATTGTTAATCTATTGGGATTGCTAAATAAAAGAAGACAAATCTAAAAAAGAATTTTGCTCACTAGAAGATGAAGTTAATGTAGAATACGATCTTTGTTTTTGGTCAATAAATGTTCTTCATTAAGAGTATTCATGCTTGAAATGAGAAATGATCATCTTTCTTCTTTCTTTCATAAAAGGAGTAAAATTATTCTTTATTAACCCATTTGAGCTTTTTAAATTTTTCTTTGAAGGAATCTTAACTAAAAGATCACCCCACACTAGGGGCAAAGTTTGAGAAGCTTGTTTACGAAAAGGACAATAAAGATCCTTAGTGAATTCAAGGGCAAAGCCCTATTGTGCTTAAATATTTCTTAAAAAATAATAAAATTAAAAAAATTGAAAAAAAAAAGTTGATGGGGCAAAATGTCAATGTGTTCTAAATGAAAAAAATGATTTTTGGTTTGATTACCCTTCAAATACAGTTTGGGCATTTCTTTCATAACCATTCACCTTAGCCTACATTTCATATCTTAAAAGTCTATTTTGATCGAATGTGAATACTCAAATTAGAGAATCATGAATTGAATTGAGGTAGATTTGCCATTGGATTGTTTGAGATTTTGATCAAAGTGTCACTGATGGATCGTGGGTAAAGAGAAATGAGAAAAAAAGATGAAAAAGAGATGTGAAAAAATTAAAAAAATGAAACAAGAAAAAGAAAAAGAAAAAAATGAGGAAAAAGAAAAACTTAAACTGAAAACCTAAAAGAGAGGTTGAAGTAAAAATAAAGATTCAGGAAAATACATTTGAGTATCCTAGAAATATAAATAATGTTTGGCTTAAGATCAATAATATAAATGGATTGTGTTTTGAGAAAGAATTCTGAGTTAGAGTTCAAATTGTCAGAACATTCATTATGTTGGATGTTGATATCCCATTTAAATAGTCATAGCATTTTACTCATCTTTGATTTGTTATCAACCAATTTCTTTTCGATACCCAATTTTCTTGTTCTTTACCAAATGTGCATCCCCTAAATGAATTGAGAAAATGTATCATATTTGTCATGAATTAGAATGATGATAAACAAATGAATGACAATGGTTGTAACAGAGTTTTCCATTCTTTTGAAAGAAATCCAAGATGAAAGAAATGAAAGAAACCTAATAAAATGATTTCAAAAGGGAAAATGAGGTGACCTAATGATGAACACAGCAATGGATTTATCGATAAAACCTATAAGTTAGGACTAAATGAGGAAAATAATATGGATCAATCGATAGAATTTTTTCTAAAATTGTTAGTACTGAGAAGTTAAGAAGGAATGGTCGAGTATTAAGAACCTTGTTACCACAATTAGAATTTCATGGCATTGATATCTGCATTACATATATTGTGTTTACATTGTATTTAAATCCTTGATAATTGCATTTGCATTATGATTAGGGCATGCATTTACATCATATAGGGAACATTTGAATCATTGTATGACATTTGCATTTGCATCATTTAGAAGACATTTGCATTATTATCATGACATTTGTCTTTGTTGAGAGAAAATGTTTGACTTTTGATTCCTAAAATGAGGAAGATCTTTTATGATGAGATTTTTGGACAAGGAATACTTTCCAAACTTTTAAACTTATAAAGCCTATGTTTAAAGGAACTTTTTGAATGAGAATCTTTGAAATTTTGGATGTGAATTTCTCTAATTTTTCAAATATAAATCTTTAAAACTTTGGGTGTGAATCTCTAAAATCTTTTGAATGTGAATCTTTGAAATTTTGAACATGAAACCCTGAAATTTTTCGAATGAAAATTTTTGAAATTTTGGTTGTGAAATATTAAAGTTTTTTAATGTGAATTTTTAAAATTTTCTATGTGAGTCTCTAAGCTTTTCGAAGGAAAATCTTTAACTTTTAGATGTGAAACCCTAAAATTTTTGGAATGAGAATCTTTTTTTATGTGAATCCCTAAGTTTTCAATTATAAGGCTTTAAATGTGAATCTTTAATCGAAAAATTTTAGGAATTTTTAATTCTTATGAATTTGAAACTCTTACGAGTTCTTGCGAAAATAAAATTCTTGAGAACCTAAAACTCTTGCAAATCTAAAAATTCTTGTGAAATTGAATTTCTTACAACTCTAAGTTCTTGTGAATCTTAAAATTCTTGTGAAATGGTAGTTCTTGCAAATCCAAAACCCTTATGAATTTTTTATTCTTGCAAATTTGAAAACCTTGTGAATCTTCTATTCTTGTGATTCTAAATTCTAGCAAATCTAAAACCTTTACAAATCTATAACCTTTACGAAACCTTAAATCTTTGCAAATCTGAAACTTTTGTTAATTTGGAACCTTTATGAAACCTGGAATCTTTGTGAATCTGGAACCTTTGAAAGTCTTGAACCATTTACAAACTTCTAAAATCCTTGCAAAACTTGGAATTCTTGCAAACATTTGCGAATCTTGACTTTTTGCAAAATTTGAAGTCTTGGAATCTTTCAATTTCTGATTAAAACCTTACGAATCTCTAACACAAACCCTTGAATTTCCAAATTGTGAATTTTTGGATTTCAAGTTAAACATTTTGAATTTTTCTGCATCAAGCAAAATGGATGTCTTTTGACATTTCCTAATTAAAGTTTTTAAAGTTGTTTAGCCTCTATATAGAGGAGCACATTTCTTAATTTAAAGTTATTAACCCTCTATTTAGAGGAGTTCTTTAAAAGTTTCTGAAAGTTGCATTTCTCTATTTAGAGGATTCTTTAAAAAAAAAAAGAGTGGACTGATTTGGGCTCAGATGTAATCGATATCTATGTCTTTGCACAATTCCTATTTCATAGAAATTACGCAAAGTGGAACAGTTGTAAATATCCCTTTTTGTTTGAAAACCCTTTTTAGAATAAAAAAATGAGTTGATTTTAAAGCACAAAATTCATTTTTCCAGATCTAGGTTAGGCCTTTGAGTAAATCAAGGATTGTTGTGATCTAATTAAAAAGATTCCCTTTTTAGGTTTTTCCTAATTCAGAATTTTTCAATTGTTTGAGAAATTGTAAAACATGACCTTGTTAGGTGCTACAAAAATAATTTAAAAAATTTTCTTTTGAACAATTGTCTTTGTAGTGGGTTACTATAGTTGACATTGATTGTGCCCAATCATCTATGATTTTTTCATATTTTGAGATTGAAGATTTTGATAAATCTAAATAAGTATCGCTTGCAACAACATTTCTATTGTTTAGATATTCTATATTGTTAGTTTTAAAACCTTAGGATGTTTGTCCTAGTTCTATTTGTTTAATCTCATCTCTGTTTAAGAGAGATGGCTCATGTCATTCCCTAATGTCTGGGTTAGACATATCTGGAAATCTTAATAAGTCATTAGTTTCTGGGTTAGAAACTTCATTAACGTTTTGGTAAAAAATCATAAATGTATTTATGATTCTTTACAAAAGGAATTTCCATAGAATGTTTATCTATAGATAAAGTGATTGTATTAGGATTTAGACCAAAATTCACCATTGATATAATTATAAAACCTTTTTGGTTAGTTGTTAGAAAATGTAATAACTTCATCATCACCAATTTTGTATTGAGTGATAATGTTTAGACTTTTAGATTCTTCTTTTCTATTGGTTACAATTTAAACCATAACTTATTGTGCTATAAATTGATGGTTGTGATTGGTTATCACTTGGAAAAATAGGGATGTTAACACTATTATCTTTAAAAACCAGAAAAATAATTTCTATGAGTAGGAAAAAATTAATGCTAGAAATGCTTTCAACATCATCTTCCTAGTTAGAAAATGATGGAATTAAAGAGGGTAGTACCAAATCTGGGCTAGATTGAGAGCTACTAGCATTAGGATTTTTAAAATACAAATTGTTTCCTGATGCAAAAAATTTTAAAGAATTGACTCTGTGACATGCAGGTCTTTCTTTAGAAATATCTTCTAGTAACCATCCAGTAGGAACTGAAAGATCTCTAAGTCCATTAATCTTGGTTTGATTTCTAAATCATAGAATTATGGTTAAAAAATTTCAATGATTTTTGGATCTATCTGTTTGATAGATATAAAAGCAATATTTGTTAATTCATAAATAACAGTCCAATTGATTGAAAGTTCATGAGCTATTTCTTTTAAATCAAAATTTTTTGTTCTGATTCTTAGTCTAAGACAATCCTATACTAAAAGATCATGGATTGAAATAAAATAACTTGGTTTTACTTTAAACTAACTACTTCTGTAACTAAATTAGATTGGATTCCTCCAATTATAGCATTTATAGAGTTTGAAAAATGCTTATCCATTAAAACAACTAAAATTGAAATGACTTTTCTAGAAATAAATAGGAGTTTTATGGTAATCATAATAAAACCTATATGAATATATCTAACTTTTGGATTTTTTGTAAAAATTTCTTTATTTTTTCTTTTGTAAATAAAGAATTTTCTACCTATCCTTGTTTAGAATCGTTAGCTATAATATCTCCACTAACCTTTTCAACATGTTTTTGAATCTAAGGTTGGAATTTTTTGAAAAGATCTGTTTTGTAAACATTGGCTTTTTTGATGATTTGTAATTTAGAAAGCTTTTCTTCAGAAAATGAATGGGTTTTTCCAATAACATTTCTTAAAGAGATCATATGTTCTTCAGATGAATTTGTTATTAAGTTAGTAATAGAGGAAGTGTCTAATACATCTTCTTGATTAGAAGAAGTATTCATCATAACAATATATTTTTTTCACTATTAGAACTATCTGATTTAGATTCAGAAATTAACTCATAAAAAATTTCTTCATTAGATAAATCTTTAGCAAAACAAATTGATAAATCTTATTGTTCGATAGTTTTTATAACCTTTTTTTTACGCTTCATCCTTTTTTAGAATAGTTTGGTGCTATGTGACCTTCTTCTTTACATATAAAAACATTTGCATTTTTGTTTATTAGAAGTTTTTCTTCTAATAACCAATTTCTTTCCTTCTGAAACCTTATTTTTAGGTTTTCATTTTTTCATAATATAATGGCAATTTTTATTTTTAAGAAAATATCTTTTGGTCTATTTTTTATAGCCAAATTCAAACTCATTTTCCAAAATCTTAGTGCATTGTTTATCACTAAGTTTGCTTTTAACTTGTTTTGTTGCCTTTTGTTTAAGACAGTATTCAATAACCTATTTTTGAATATAATTGACTCTATTTCCTAAAGTATCATATAAAGAATTATTATTAGCACTACTGCTTGTAGATGATTTTTTAATATGTAATTCTAAATAAGTAGAATAATTTTGTAAACATAATTCATCCCATGGTGAGGGTAGTTTATAAAAATATTGTTCTTTCCAAAATCCTGAATGTTCTTCATCCAATTTTTTATATTCACTCATGTACTTTTTTGAGTGATCATTTAAATTTCTAATATTACAAAGTTTTAGTTTTCACAGTATGTATTAAGCTTCATTTTTTGGATAAGCTTATTCCATTCTACCATAATTTTTTAAAAGGATTTGTTTTTTAAACATAATATGAAGAATACTACTTTTCTAGCTATAGTATCTCCACTAACCTTTTCGATATGTTTTTGAATCCAAAGTTGGAATTTTTTGAAAAGATTTGTTTTGTAAACATCACCTTTTTTTTATGATTTGTAATTTAGAAAGCTTTTCTTTAGAAAATGAATGGGTTTTTCCAGTAACATAATTCATCCCATGGTGAGGTAAGTTTATGAAAATATAGTTCTTTACAAAATGCTAAATGCTCTTCATCCAGTTTTTTATATTCACTCATGTACTTTTTTTAGTAATCATTTAAATTTATAACATTACAAAGTTTTAATTTTGACAACATGAATAGAGTTTCAATGTTTGGATCGGCTTCTTCCATTCTGCCACAAAATTCATTTTTCAAGATCTAGGTTAAGCCTTTGAGTAAATCAGGGATTGTTGTGATCTGATTAAAAATATTCCCATTTTGGGTTTTTCCTAATTCAGAATTTTTTCATTTTTTGAGAAATTGTAAAGCATCACCTTGCTTGGTGCCATAAAAAATAATTTAAAAATTTTTCTTTTAACCAATTGTCTTTGTAGTAGGTTACTACAATTGACATTGATTATGCCCAATCATTTATGGTTTTTCCATATTTTGAGATTGGAAATTTTGATAAATCTAAATAAGTATTGCCTGCAACATTCTTTTGTTTAGAAATTCTATGTTGTTAGTGTTAGAACCTTGGGATGTTTGTCCTAGTTCTATTTGTTTAATCTCATGTTTGTTTAAGATAGATGGTTGATGTTGTTCCATAATGTTCAGGTTAGACATATCTGGAAATCTTAATACTTCATCAGTTTTTGGATTAGAAACTTTATCAACTTTTCTTTTTCCTCAATCCACTATTTATGGATTAGGTTTTTCTCTTTCAATTTGTTTTGAAGATTCTAATTTTATTTCAGTTTCAGTTTCTTCTTCAACTATAGGATTAGTAGCTAAAATATTAGCAAAATTATCTCAATGCTTTCATCACTGCTTTCATCAGCTGTATCATAATTAAGCATGTAATGATAATTGAATTTTTTGAAGATATTTATATGTGTTTCATATAATTCTTCAATCATTTTAAGATATTAAACTCTTTGTTTAGAGTTTTCTGATTTTTCCATTTTTTGTTTAAAATGTTCAATCAAATTTTTGTACAATTGAAAATCCATTATCTATTGTTTAGAGAAATTTGAAGATTTTGATGAAGATGGTTTATCTTCTTTGAAAATCATAATAGCATTTCCATAAAAAAGAGGACTGAAATCACTTTGTTGTGATTTTTGTTCTATTTTATTACTAATATTATCAATTTTTTCTTTAATTTTATCAATTTTTATAAAAAGTTTTTTGAAAAAAGATGTAGATAAATCAACAAAACCATTTATACTATGACTAATTGCTTGAGGTTATAATTCTAAAGAAGGTTTTATGTGCAAACTATGATTATAAAGTCTTTTTGGGCATATACAATTATCTTTTTCAGATTCCATGTTTTAGGTGCCTAAAACCATTCTTGTAAGTCTTCTAATCTCCACTAATATTTTCTACATATCTGGAAAACCAAAAAATAGGAGAAAATTTCCCAAAATTCAAATTCAAACTTGATCATGATCCCTTTGATATAACAAGTATTGAATATGGATTAGTAGGCCAAATTGTAGTTCAAAACTTTTCTTCCCATCTTTTAAAAAATTTTCTAGCCTTCATTAAATCCCAATTTACCAAATTCATGAAAAACGATTAGTGTTTCTTTTATATTCATTTCCAAATAATCAATCTTCTTGAAATTTTTCAAAGAGAAAGATTTTATCAGCCTTATCAATTTTGGGAAATGAAAAAACTTTTGTTTGGAGCTCTAATTGAATCACAATTAGACTCTATTGAAAATTTGGAACAACTACATAGCGCAAATAAAAAAATTTTCAAATCCTCACCACTATCAATTCCAAAATGGAATCATAATGATGCAATATGCAAAATCATTGGATAATGAAATCACTCAGTCAAAATTCCCACGCATCAACATGAGGACAGATGGTCGAAGAATAGTTTTGCAAAGAATAGGGTGCAATATAGGTAAAATAGAGCTAGAAGCCCTAGAATTATTATTAAAAATAGCCTTTACAAAAGACTTAGATCATCCACAACACTTGCTATTCCAATACTAAGAAAGGTGGCAAATTTATAACAAATCAAGAACTAATTCTCCACAGTCTTTCCAACTTGAAGATGAAGAATTTGTCAACTTGGAAAATAGCCAAGAAGGATAAAGCCAAGCCATTAACAACAAATTGATAGCTTTCCAACTGTTCAAGAAGCTACAATAAAAAGATAAAACATTAGTCACTATAGATGTTTGTTATAACAATAAACAGTCATTGTAGCCACAGAAAAGTTGTACAGTAAAAATTTGTAATAATTAAAGTTTTATGAATTATCCTAACTAAGGTAAAGTACCAGGGTTAGTTTAGCTTATAAATATCCCCTCTATTCTCATCTGAGGTAGAGTCTTCTAGAGCTTCTCTTACTCCAAACTTTTTACTCCTCTCTCACTCCAAAGTTTTCTCTCTATATTCTCTTACACCTTTCTCTCTGATGCAGCTTCCTCTTACACCTTCCTCTCTACTATCATGTAAGTCTTCTTATCTCTACTTCATTTTTTGATAATTATTTTATGTTTTTAAGCCATATATTTGTTTTTTTTTTTTTTGGTTTTTTGTGACTAGTGTTGTTATTATGATAGTTGTTTGACTGGCTTTTATGAAACCTTTAATGAAAAACAAATGGTTTTAGGCACCTAAAACAAGAAACAATCTGAAGAATATAACTGTATATGCCCAAAAAGACTTTATAATTATAGTTTGCACATTGAACCTTCTTTAGAATTACAACATCAAGCAATTAGTCATAGTATAAATGGTTTTGTTGATTTATCTACATCTTTTTTCAAAAAACTTTTTATAAAAATTGATAAAATTGAAGAAAAAATTGATAATATTAGTAATAAAATAGAACAAAAATCACAACAAAAAAGTTGAAAAATGAATTTTATAGCAGAATGAAAGAAGCTAATCCAAACATTGAAGCTCAATACATATTGTCAAAATTAAAACTTTATAATGTTAGAAATTTAAATGATTACTCAAAAAAGTTCATGAGTGAATATCAAAAACTAGATGAAGAATGTTTAGCATTTTGGAAAGAATTATATTTTCATAAACTTCCCTCACCATGGAATGAATTATGTTTACAAAATTATTCTAATTATTTAAAATTACGCATTAAAAACCATCTACAAATAATAGTACTAATAATATTTCTTTATATGATAGTCAATTATAATGTTAGAAATTTAAATGATTACTAAAAAAAATACATGAGTGAATATCAAAAACTAGATGAAGAATGTTTAGCATTTTGGAAAGAACTATATTTTCATAAACTTCCCTCGCCATGGGATGAATTATGCTTACAAAATTATTCTACTTATTTAGAATTACGTATTAAAAACCATCTACAAGTAGTAGCACTAATAATATTTCTTTATTATTCTACTTTAGGAAATAGAGTCAATTATATTCAAAAATAGGTTATTGAATATTGTCTTAAACAAAAAGTAGCAAAACAAGTTAAAAGCAAATTTTCTTAATGATGAACAATGCACTAAGATTTTAGAAAATGAGTTTGAAAATCCAGAACAACTAGATACTGCAATAAAAAAATTTTCAAATCCTTACCACTATCAATTCCAAAATGGAATCACAATGATGCAATATGCAAAATCATTGCATAATGAAATCACTCAGTCAAAATTCCCATGCATCAATATGAAGATAGATGGTTGAAGAATAGTTTTCCAAAGAACAGGCTGCAAAATAAGAATAATAAAGCTAGAAGCCCTAGAATTATTATAAAAAATAACTTTTATGGAGGACTTAGATCATCCATAACACTTGTTATTCCAATACCAAGAAAGGTGGTAGATTTGGAGTAAATCAAATTTGGGAAATGAAAAAACTTTTGTTTGGAGCTCTAATTGAATCACAATTAGACTCCATTGAAAATCCAAAACAATTGGATATGGCAATCAAAAATTTTTCAAATCCTTACCACTATCAATTCCAAATTAGAATCATAATGATGCAATATGCAAATCATTGCATAATGAAATCACTCAGTCAAAATTCCCATGCATCAACATGAGGATAGATGGTCGAAGAATAGTTTTCCAAAGAATAGACCACAAAATAGGAAAAATAGAGCCAAAAGCCCTGGAAGCTTTGGGCCCACTAAGAAAAAAGCTCAAAAATTTTAATTATAATTCAATTTTAATCTAGATTTTTTAAAAATTTTTATTTAGATTTTTTAATTTAGTTTTGATTTTTATTTTGTGGTTTATTTTGCTTTAAAGTAAAAAAGAAAAGTCAAAAAACTAAAAAGGAAAAAACATAAATGGAAATTGATAGATTTGATTTTGATCTCAATTTTTCAAAAAGTGAAAGGTCACAAGAAATCAAATCAAATCATTGAGTCATAAAAAATCAAATCTATAATCAATTTGATTTAGTTTCTAGACTTGAAAGGGATTTAATTCCTATAAAAACATAAAAGACATAAAAACGGGGTAGATAGAAAATATCAAAGGCTTTAGATTCTTTTGGGTCTTCTAGACTTGTGTTTTTTAACTGAGAATTGTTTTTCTGAAGAGGGAATTTTCTGGGTTCACAAAGGTTCATTGGATTATTCTGAAAATAGTTTAGGCTTTTTGGGTATTTAATTTGATTTTGGGATTTTAGATTTGATTCTAGGATCGTAGATTTAGAGTGAGTTTTGAACCTGGGTATCTAGGTTTTTTTTTAGGTTAGATTCAAGATTCTAAAAGTTTTTTGGATTTTTTTAAAAAATGGTTAAAAATTTTGGTGTATATGAATTTTTTGGTGAGTTCATGGTGGTCGGAGATGATGGTTTCTGGGTTCATTTGAAGATTTTCGAAGGTCGTTTGAAGATTCTAGCATTAGAATCTAGATTCTTAGCTAGATTTACTGGAATTTGAATTTTTTGTTGAATGTTTAGAAAGAGGAAATAGAGAGAAAAAAATCTACAAAGAGAGTGATTAGAAGGATTCTAAACCAAAGAAAGCTTTGAGCTTTATATACTTATCACTAAGTGGCATCATTTTGGAGAGGACGGGTTAACCCACGTGACCGACATAGATCCCATACCTTGACCCGATAAAGACTCGACCCACAGCACAAGTATTCCTTTTCTTTTTTCGTTTATTTTTTGTTTTGATTTTTTATTTTATTTTTCTATTTTTTATATATATTATATTTATATTTATATTTTAATGTTTATTGTTTTAAAGGGTCAATTGTGTTAATGTAATAAGAAAAAAGTTTATTTTTACATGATGCTTTTACTAATTTAATTTTAGTTCTTATTTTGGCATAAATTTAATATATTTGCATGATATTTTATATTAATTTCATGATTATTTATATATAGCTTACACTTATTGCATGATATTATTTACATGATGATTTTTGTTTAGTTTAATTAATTTTCTTTCAAATTTAAAATGGGATTTTCAAAAAAATGTTTTTCAATCTTACCAAATTATTAGAGGATTTAAATCTTGAATTAAGTCTTACCAAACTCTTGGGGATATAATGAGTTTTATTAAAAATGTTTTTTAAAAAAAATTTACCAACAGATTAAAGGATAATTCTTGATGAAAAATCTTACCAACATATTAGAAAATATTTCTAAAAATAAATTGTTTCCACAAACAAATAAATTTTCAATCATACCAATATATTGGAGGATATTTTGACAAAAAATCTTACCAACATATTGGAAGATATTTCTAAGAATAAATTGTTTTCACAAATAAAACTTTTTTTACAACAACAAATTGAATGAATCTAATGATGAAACTTCTATAAAGTGGAACATTAGTCTTCATGAACACTTCTTAGGTGAGAAAATTATCTTAAATTGCTACCAAACTATTGGAGTACTTTTAAGATCAATTTTCAATAATTAAATCATTCCATAAATTACAATGAAACTTTAAGACTTGGATAATTTGAAATTAAACTGGTACCATTTTTTGGATGAGTGCTGTAAGGGTGCTATAACCTTCTTCATATGTAATCGTACTCTTTAACTTAAAATTTGGTTTAGTAAACTAGAATCTACTATTTAAAGATACCTAAGTCAAGCTTGGAATTCTTCTTTAAAATTGGATAGATTTAGTTAGGTGGCCAATTGCACCTAATTAAAAAAAATATTGGTGGCGACTCTTTTAATCTATGTCTAACAGTAAGTTTACGGATCTACATGTTATGACATAGGATTTAGGGTTTCTTTTAGGGTTTTGAGTTTTATTTAGGGTTCAAGATTTCACCTAGGGTTTAGGTTCACCTAAGGTTTAAGCTTTCACCTATAGTTTAGCGATTCACCTATAGTTTCATTTTAGAGTTTTAAAAATTTACGAACTTTTTTAAAAATCTCTAACATCTAGACAGACTTTCAGAGCAAACTCGCTTTTTATAATTTCTCTAAAAATTAGTTATTATCATTATTATTATACTTTTTTCCTTTTCATCAATATTATTATTATTATTATTATTATTATTATTATTATTATTATTATTATTATTCTTTAATAATTCCCTAACAACTTGGTGGAATTTGAAAAAAAAATTAATCTTTCAAAATATAATTTGAATTCCCTCCAACAACTAGGCAAGGTCTTTAAAACTCATTTCATTTTTTTAAATAAAAAAAAAAGATGAAATAAAGTAATGTTAACCATAAATGTTTTAACTAAATATTTTAGAGTAATTTTCTTCTATATAACAAATTTTATCTCTTTAATTTCACTCAAGACCTCCAAAATAAAAGTATTAAAATCTAATTATTAATTAACAAAAAAAAAGTTATAATTTCTAGAATATTCTTGAAGACTTTAGTTAAATATTTTATTTTACGTGAAAATTATTGATTTTATTATTATTAAATCATCAAGTTATGTTGATGGCAAACAAATATTTAATTTTTTATTAGTAATAATCTAATGTAAAAAAATTCTCAAGAAATAAATAAAAATTTTGAAAGTAACATGGTTTAAATATACATAATCTCAAATAACAAAGAAGGCTAATTTTTGGATCTCTTGAATTATAACATGATAATAATCAAATAATTATGAAAGGATTTTATTTACTCATCACAAATAAAATAAATATAATCTTTTTAATCGTTTTTGTAATTTCATTCGTAGAATGACTGAACTATCAATAGAGTTTTAAAAAAGACAAAAAAAATCAATAAAATAGAAATTATAACTTTAAATTTAAGCTTAAAGAGTTAAAATGTCAAATACATTGAAAATAATTATCCATAAACTATGTAAATTTATACCATGAATATAATTGCAAATGTAATTAATACACATTTCACTATTTTTTAAATACTTAAAGTTTAAAAATAATGTCTTCATTTTCAAATACATTTATTTCACAAAACTAATCAATTTTATAAGTATAATGTACATGATATATTATAAAATTATATGATTATTTTAGTCACATTATAATTAGTTTAATTAGTTTTATCCTTGTAAATAAATATCATTTTAATTAATTTAAGAAGTTTAAAAAGAAAGAAGAAAATGACTTATGCAAAAGACGAATAATGTTTTTATTGAGAAAAAAAAAACCACATTGATAGAATTTTTGAAAAATTTTATGCGACTATTTTAACATAAAAAATCAAACTACAATCACATAGAAAAGACAATCAAAAGTCAAAAGGAACTTTTAAAGAAAACATAAATTTGTTAACAACATTAATATATATATATATGACAACATAAAATATCTATATTCCATAGTTTCATTATCACATGAAAAAGTATAAAAAGAAAAAAATGAAAGAAGAAGATCAATAAATAGATTAAGTGAAAAAAAAAAAAGAAAAAAAAATGGGATAGCAAAAGGAATCAAAAACTTATCGAAACATTGAAATTTGAATATGACCTTTCATTGTCAATGAGATCATTCATTACCACAAACTTAAAATTTCTATTAAAAATCAAACACAATAAAGAAAACGGAAAAAAGAAGCAAACTTTATGTTTGCTTGATTTTATAAAAATAAGATGCAAATAAAATATTAATACATGCTTTCAAACTGAAATGAAAAGTATAATACAGTTGACGAACAAAACCTTTCAACATCATCGCAATAATTAATTTACTACTTAAAAGAAAAAATTCAAAAGCCATAAGCAAAAATGAGTTCTAAATATGTCTCAAATACCCGTCAAATAAATTTGAATAGTAAAATCATCGATCATAGATCATACAAAAATAAAAATTATAAACATGCAAACATAAAAAGAATGCTAATAAATCTCATGATTAGTAACATGCTACATACAAAAATCTAAAAAAAATAAAATATATAAGAGATTGAAAGCATTCAAGTAATCCAAAATAGAAAAATCAAAAGTCATAAATAAATAATATGAAAACAATATTCATGCCTACAGTTGTACAAAAAAAAAAAAAAAAGAATCAAAGAAAAAAAATAGCATAACAAAAATTGAGAAAAAGCATATATACCTTTTCATTAATTAACATTATTTTTGTACTAACACACTATTTAGTCTTATAATTCTAAACATCTCATAACTGAGAAACCCAAATTTGATCATCCAATCATCTTTTTAAGATATAATCATTAATCTAGGTATATTCTAATTTGTTAATAACCAATTTAAACTACAAAAATAAAAGCACTATAAAAAAATTATAAAATGCAAACACTAAAAAAATACATCAATTGGCTAATAAACAAGCTTGATATGTAAAAAAAGTCGTAAATCATGATTAAAAAATTATATAATTAAAAAAATGAAAACATAATAATAAACAAACCTTACGATTAGTAATTAGTTAATAGTTAAGCTTAAACTACCAAAAAAATGATTATGGTAAAAATAAAAAATTATAAATGTAAATACTAAAAAATACATCAATTGACTAATAAACAAACTTAAAAATCATAGATTATGATTAGAAAATTATAAAATTATCAAAATAAAAACACAAAAAAAAACCTCATGATTAGTACTATAACAAACAAGAGTTAGGAGAAGAAAATGTAATAGAGGCATGAAAGACACTTATATACCTCTCATCCTTAAAAAAAAGAGATGAAAAACCATAAGTCACAAGAAAATCATAAGTAAAAAATATAAATGTTATAAAACGAAAGGTTTTAATAAATTTTAACAAATAATGATTTTAGAAAATACAAGAAAATAAAAAGTCAATAATTTAAATAAATATTAGACAATAAAAAATTTATTGTGTTTTATGTGATCAAATTAGGATATAAAAGTTTAGAATTTATATAAAAAAGACTTGATATTTATTGAAAAATATTGAGTTATATATATAACTAGGCTTTTTGGCCTATGCTTTACACAATTAGTCTTTTAAGAATTAAAAAAAAAATTAAATTTAAAAAAAATTAGAATAACAATCATATTGAAGAAAAAACTATTATTAAAGACCAACGAAATTGTGAAACTTGTAAAACAAATAAAAGTGAAAATTTAGTAAAATTTATTTATATTCTTTATTTTTAAAGATTTTCTTTCAAATCATTAATTCATGAAATATGTATAAACTGAGATTAATATAATAATGATTTGTGACTTTTCATGCACCTACTATTAATTAAATTAAGTGATTAGTAGAATATGAAAACTTTTTTAAATAAGGATAATTTATGTTTTCTTCTTTTCAAAGATTTGTTTTTAAATCATTAAATAAAGAAATATGAAAACCAAAAATGAAGAAGGATCTACTTAGACATGTGTAAAACTAAATTAATTTTAAACCGTCTCATATCTTTTTATATAATTTATATTTATTAATCCAACCATTGAGTTTTATGCTCTATTTAAGTAAATCATGTATTGCCAAATTTCAAGTAAATTTAAAATATTTTTTAATCTATTTGTGTGATAATAATAAAATTTTAATCATTAGTATATATAAAAAATGATATTACTCTCGTTTGAAATAATAAAAATATTGAATTGACTTGAAACTTTACGCTAATGATATGTACAAGTAGGTTGTTAAATCTAGTGGTCAATTTATAAAAATATTTATCATTTATGAAGTTATAAAAAAGTGTAAAACAAATTTATTTTACAATTGTATAATTTGATCCCTCTATTGAAATTAATATAATGTTTTATGTGACTTTTCGTATCTCTATCATTTTTTTTAAAATCAATTGTTAGTAAAATATTAAAAGTTTTTAAAAATAAATTGATTATGAAAAAATTGAAATTAATATGATAATGTTTATAGATTTTCTTTATCCTATCATTTTAATTTGTTTTGGTGATAAAAAATAATGAAAGTTTGAAAAGTTAATTAATATATTTTTCTCTTTTTTTTTTTAAATCATTAATTACTAAAGTATGAAAACATAAAAAAATAATATTCTAACATTTCATATTTTACTTTTTATTTCTATTAAATAATAAATTAATGTCATAATTGGTGTATCGAATAATGAATAAGACAGGATGATTATTATTTCTTTTTCTTAGCATAAAATGATTCAATCCTCCTAAAATAGAGAGAATTATTTTTAATCCATAAGATTTAACTTACATGTTCTATTATACCCTTACAAATTACATCAATAATTTAAATTGCATAAACTTTAAGAAAAGATAATTTTGATCAATAAATAAATTATCTTATTCTAATATTTGCACACATTAAACATAAGATAGGAAGATAATATTTTATTTATAATATTAGCTTATCCTGCCATATCATAATCTTGTACACCAAATACACCCTAACAACATAATATGTAATATATATATATGCATCATTAATTAACATTTTCATTGTTTGGAATCTAATTATATATATATATAGATAGATAAATGTTCTAACTCTTTATATTCTATTTTTATGTTAATTTATTCAAAAAATAATTAACACATACAAATATTGAAATTAATATATTGACTTTTGATATTATTATTTTTATTTAAACTAATTTATACTAAAAAATGAGAGAAATATTTAATATTTGTATTTATTGTGTAAAAACCTAACATTTACATAGAAATAAAATGGAGCATAACTTATTTTTGTCTCTGGTTTTTGTTTGTATTCTCTAAAATGTATGATTCACTAAAAGCTCGTATTTTAAGGGATCAATTATAAGAAAGAATTTAAAATTTTATTTTCATTAACTAAATGAAGGTGTTAGTCTAATAAAAATTATTTTCATAAGGAAACCTAAATAAATAAATAAGCACATTTAGATAGCCATGAGCTTTTATTAACTTTACATTAAACTCATAATATTATTACTTTTTTTTTTTGTATGTATGTACCTATGATTTCAAAAGTGGAATATAATTTATCAATTTTCATTAAATCCTTAATGTTTTATCAAGTACATACACATCTTTCCATAATTTTGGTAAACCTTGAATTAGAGATCTTAATGACGATATGCATGTAGCCATCAAGATCAAGAGAAGACAACGTTTAGCTTAAATTGATTTTCATTTTCTTTTTTGTGTGTGTTCTTTTCAAAAGCAAGAATTTGAAATAAAAATAATAATTTTATTATTATTATATAAATTATCATTTAAAACCAATATTTTAATTGATAGATATGAAATGAAAATGACAATTATGGTTTTATGAATCATTATATTAAATGATATAGATATTAAATTTATTTATTTATTATGTTATTTAATCATCAATGTTTATTTGTTTTTAATTTCTTCTTATTTCATTTTTTATGAAGTAGATATTGTAAAGAATGGAAGTAAAAAAAAAAAAAAAAAACTACAACTAAAATTATTAATAGATAAATATTATTATGCCTCATATCTTTATACCAATGTTTTGATGCCAATTATTGGATTTTTTTCAATATTCATGAAAACTTATTACGAGTTAGACTACAAAAAGAGTATTAGCTATCTCCCCTCCATAAAGCTAACCCTTAAGACTTAAGTTATTTCTTTTATGTTATATAAAAGTCATTGATTATTCACATGAAAAGACAATGATTGATTATTATAATTATTATAAGGAATATAATAAAATGGTATCCATGCTGAAAACTTTTTTCTTATTTTAGATTACTAATAATTTAATGTATAATTATGAATTTACAAAAAATATAAGATTGTTAATAATATAAATAATATGAATAATACGATATTCATAATTATAAAAAATATAAGAAAGCGAATTTTTTTTTTTTTAGATTCTAAAATTAAAAAACACAAAATAATCATTATATTGTGTATTAATTTCATGAAATTTTTTAAAAATATGATTTGAGAATAATTAGTCTTAAATTTTTTAAAATAATATATTTTTAACAATTTTACTCCCCATTATCTTTTAAAAATAATGATTAAAAGTTTAATTTGACAAATAAATCAAACATATGATATTTTACAAACAGAGCACATCATACATAATAAAATGTAAAATTTATTTTGTATGCAATTCATTTTTGTCATTTAATGCATAAGAACCTGAAAAGTGTAATGAGAATTTAACTTAATTTATCATTTTTCAAATTTGAATAAACTAATTTTAGTTATAACCAATATTAGAAAAACTTGAGTAGTTATTAACGCTCTCTAAATATCAAAATATATGTATTTTTTATTTGACAAGGTAGAATTTAAAAAAAAAAAAAAAGAGATTTTAGTAAATTTATATACTTGAATTAAAAAAATGGTAAAAATAAAAAGAAATTCAATATTTAAATTTACCTAATTTTCACCAAACAATTATGTATATATAATATAAATATGTTACGGAAAAGTTCAAAATGAAAAGTTTTAGGTTTATTAAGTTATCCTTCCAACTCCAGTATTTATTTATTTTCATTAATGTTTTAATGTTATTATAGGAAAAAGTTAGAAATTTAATGAAAATCATTATGTTATCAATGAGTAAAATATTAATGAATCATAAACTATTGTAATTATTATTTTTTAACTTTTATAAAATATTTATTTTTTTATAGTGCATCAAATAAATATACTACAAAGAGAATATATTGTAATTATTATAACTTGTTCTTTAAATATAACTTATTTTGCAGAGTTCTTAAAGCAAATAAAAAATAATAATTTTAGTGTTAGATTATTTGTTACCAGTTTGCAATTACTCAATGCTCAACTTCTTTTTTAATTAAAATGACGTAAAAAATCAACTATAGAAAAATCAAGATTTATTTAAACGAGTAATACCTATATTTTAAGTTTCTTTTTAATATATTTATTTGAATCAATATCAAATATTTACTTTAGTTTTTTTAAAATAAAAAAATGTTAACTATAAATTATTAAGATAATGAAGCCTTTTCTTTTAACATTATAAAAAGTTTTCAACATAAAATTAAAAAGTTTTTGCATATTCTTTAAAAGGAATCAATTTTTTATGTCAAACAAATGAATAAATGAAATTTTTTTATTAAAAATTACAATAAATGAACCCTTTTGCTTATTTTTAAATCTACATGGAATTTGATAAATGTAATTAAAAAATTATTATCTTATATGATATACATTTTAATATAAATAGCTTGGTAAGTTACATGTTATAGGTTTTTATAATATGATTAAGTAATAATTAAAAAAAATGCAAATTAAACTAATATTTAATTTTTTATATAAAACTAAAATAACTAGTTAATAAATGTGGTTAAAAACCAAATTACATGTACTTTTGATATTACTACTCAAACCATCAATAACAAATGTAAATAACAAATTAATATATCTAACAAATAAATATATTTAAAAAGATAAAACAATTACAATTTAAAAATTGTCTAACCTATGGTAAATGGAAGGTCACATATATATTCAAAGAAAATAAAAAGAAAATAAAAAGTTTACAAACATTTCAAAAAACAATTGAAAAGAACATTATAAATGCAAAGAATATAAAAACTAAAAAACTTATATAAATGTAAAGCAGCCAAAAGTCTAAAAAATAATAAATTAAACAACTGTATTTTATGTATTTAAGTTAAGACATTTAGGCTTCATGTGAAATTTTATGTAGCCAAACACTTCACAATTCATTTACTGAAAAACTATTTTTATTATTTTATTTCTTAAGGTAGAACAAATTTAATAAAAAAGAATTTAGTAAGTCAATCATACTTTAATTAAAAATCATAAAAATAAGAAAAATTCATTATTAAAATTTATATAATTATCATCAAACAATCATGTAAATATAATATGAAAATTTTATTAAAATATCCTTTTAGCTCCAATATTTATTTATTTCTATTAATATTTTAACATATTTATATGAAAAATAGAAACTTAATGAAACTTAATAAATGATGAGTAAATATTAAATAATCAAAAAATATTATTATTTCTTCATCTTTAAAAAAATATTTATTTTCTAATAACAAGCTACATTAAACATATAAAAAGGAGAAAGTATTTTTTTAATTATAACTTGTTTGAATATAATATATTTTATAGAGTCTTTAAAGCAAATAAAAATTAATATTTTTTAATGTTACGTTATTTATTACCAATTCAAAACTTCTCATACTCAACATTTTCTTTTTACTATTTTTTGTAATTAAAACAATGATAAAATCAACTATAAAAAAAAATGAGTTATGTGCATGAGTAACACCTATTACTTAAGTTTTTTTTTAATATTTTTATTTGAATCAATGTTAATTATTTATTTTAATTTTTTAAAATATAAATAATACTAGTTATAAATTATTATGAGAATGAAACTTTTAAGTTTAGCATTATAAAAGTTTACAACATGAAAGTTAAAGATTTTTGCATCCTCTTACAAACAAATTATTTTTTTATGTTAAGTAAATGATTAAATGAAAAACTTTATTAAAGATTATAATGAGTAGAACATTTTTCTAATTTTCATATCTACATGGAATTTGGCAACATATAATTAAAAAATATTATCTTATACAATATGCATTCTAATATAATGTTATCCGCAACATATATCTTATTTTTTTTAGAAATGACATGATAAGGTATATGCTATGATTTTTTTAATAAAATTATTAAGTAATAATTAAGAAATATATTACACTAATATCCTTGATATATAGCACTACTCAAACCATCAAGAACAAATCTAAATAATAAATTAATATTATTCGAAAAAGAAATAAATTCAAGAAGGCCAAAAGCAATAATTACAATTTAAAATTGGTATAACCAATAATAAATTGAAAGCACCTCAAATATCATCAACATTTAATTATAACTTAATAAAAAAATTTCAAACATAAAAATAAATTTTATATTTCATGATACTACAAATAAATGAAATTTATTACCAAAAAGTGCAAAATTTAAAATTTTAGTCGATAAAATTTTATTTGCTTGCATGAATTGATTAAAGCTACTTCAAATCTAACAATTAACACAAAAAAGTAATCAAAAATAAAATCAAAACTACATTGTGAAAAATAAGAAAGACAAACTAACATAATATCAAACAATAGCTTTAATAAGAAACTTGTAAAATAACATGTGAGTAAAATTGTACTTTTTTATGTTTAATTAAATTAATGTATAAATTTATTTACCTAATGTAATTCATGTGGAAAATTATTGAATATAGAAACCTAAAAATTAATACAAAATAATACAAAATGAATTTTATAAGTAACCAAGAAATAATATAAAAATATTTAACCCTTTACATATTCATTTATAGAAAAGGAACATGTTATTAACAATTTTTTTAGAAAAAGAAACAATAAATAAGAGATTAAAACAATAAAAATTATACCCTTAACTTTAAGATCCAAAAATTCTTAAAAGATGAAAATAAAAAACATTAAAATATTAAAGAGATTAAAGCATGAATTTTATAAGAAACCAAAAAATAATTAAAACCTTTAAAGTTTTTCAGCTTTTCATTCATAGAAATGAATAGAGTGTTGATACTTCTATTAGAAATATATCTTTATACAAAAACTATAAGCTTAATTATTTAAATTAAAACCCTAAAAATCACTCTACAATATCTTAAAAGTCAAAATAAAATAATAAAAAATATTTTTTAAGGAACTAAAAAATAAATTAATATCTTTAATCTTTCTCAACATTTCATCCATAAAGAAAAAAAAAAGAAAAACCTTAAAAATTACTCTAAAAAATCTTTAAAATAAAAATAAAATAGAACATGAATTTTACAAAAGAACAAACAAATAAATTAAAAAACTTTAACCTTTCTCACCTTTCATCGATAGAAAGGGTTGGATTGCTAATAGTTAAGTTTTGTATAAAAATAAAAATAATAAAAAAGAGATTAAAACAATAAAATTCTTTAAATTGAAGATTAAAAAAATAAAAAGATTAAAATAGATACGATTAAAAATTTAAAAGATTAAGATATAGTTTAAAAAAAAACCAAAAAAATTATACTTTTAACTTTTAGATCAAAACATATTAAAAGAAGTATTTAATTTTGTAAATGGATTTATCATAAAAAACACAATATAACTCAAATGCTACCACAAATTTAAGAAAAATTATAATAAAATCAATAAAGAAACTAGTAATTCAAAAATTATAATATTTTCAAATAAATCAAATCATAACCACAATGAAAAAAATTAAGAACCAACAAAATAGTGAAAATGTTATAAAAAAATATAACTATTATCTATCAAAGAAATAACTATAACAACTCAAAATTCTTTTTGCATTCTTTATGCATTTACTAATCTAGAAAACTTTTAGCAATCAAAGAGTAAGTATAACAATTTGACGTTCGTTTCCCAAAGCTAAGTGCTTATCTTAATATTCGAAATAAACATGTCCCACAAACTAATGCTTATAAAATTTTTTGCTAAAGATAAAAGACGATTAAAATAACATTTACTTACGATAATAATAAAAGTTTATTTTTTAAAATAAATCATCACTCTTATGATATTACCAATATAAAAAAAAAAAAAAAAACTTAAATCTTGAAGGCATAAGACTATACAATTTATGAACTCATCACCCAAAGTTTGATGATTAACAAATCTATATGAACAATAACCCCATCTAATGAAAAAAAATTTTAACATAAAAATTATTTTAAAGAAAAGCACAAAACACAAAATCAATAATAAATTATAAAAAAATTAAGCACTTATATAAGCTGAACCATCATCAAAACAATCATATAACCGACGAACAAAAAAAAAAAACATATAGTGAGATATTTACACCTTCATCAAGCATCTCTTTTGTGATGGTATTAACAATAAAATGAATCATATCATTTGTAATAATTATCCAATAATTATTTTTATTTTTCATAATAGAAAAATTTTTGATATAATATAAACCCCCATTCTTAAATCTTACTTTTCAATTGATATACATTAGACTCCAAAGAATATCATGAATTTAAAATCTTTACATAAGTATAAAAATCGATAAAATAAATCAAAGCTATGAAAATATGAAAACAAAAATAAATTTATTTACGTACTTTTTTATCAACCACCATCACTTCTGTGTTAATAAGTTATTTAGTTTTATAATTATAAATGTCCTACAATCAACAAACATATTCCAATTAGCTAAAAGACAAACTTGAAATGAAATCATGATCATAACAAAAATAATAAAAACATAAACACTAAAAAAAAAAACACCAATCGGCTAAAAAAACTTAAAATGCTAATTAAAAATCATAGATCATAAAATAAAGTTTATAAAAATACAAACATAATAAAAGGACAAGCCACATGATTGGGAAAAGAAAATGTAATACATATATGAAATACATTTATATATCCATCTCATCCCTAAAAAAGAAAATGGAAAACCATTAGACATAAGAAAATTAAAAAACCTCTCATCCCCATAGACACCCTATTTTGTCTGGGGATTTTTCAAAATTAAAACAGTTTTTTTATTGCAAATTAGGCATTAATACGAAAAATGAATTTTGAGCCAAAAAATTAAAAGCCCGAAAATTTTAATTTTGATTTTTAGTTTTAATTTTAGTCTTAATTTTAATTTTGATTTTTAATTTTAGTTTTATTTTTAGTCAAAGAGTCAAAAGTAAAAAAAAAAAAAGGAAGAAAAGGGAAAATAAAAAATGTGGGATTATTGTGAAAATGGAAACCATGGATTCAATCTTGGATTTGATTTTGGGAATTGATCATATCAAATCACAAAAATGAATTCATAAAATAAAATCATAATGAAATCACAAATTTTATGACATTGATATTTTCCAAATTGAGGAAGCATGAATTCCTATATAAAGATTCAAATTTGTGATCAATGGACACGAACAAAAAGCCCAAACAAAAGAGGTGATTAAGGAGAAAATAGAAGCAATTGGTAAATCTAGCAAGTAATCCCATCATAAACAATGGTTTTATAAAAATTTTGAGTTTTGAATTAGGTTCAATTTTTGGTCTTTGGAACTATTCTATTTTTTTATTTTTGGGTTATAAGCTTCTTCTATTTTGATTTAATCTTTTGGTTGTTTCTATAACATTGAGGTTTTTGAACTACTAGGATTTGTGAAATGGAATCTTCAATCTGGGAGAAATTTCTTGTTCTGATTGTTTGGTTTTTTTATGGGATTTTTGAATTATTGGTTTGATTTTTAAGTTTTCTAAGAAATTTTGGGTTTAGATTTGAATTATGGGTTTTTTGTTAGGTTCCTATTTCAATTTTGGGTTTTTTCTGGGTTTAGTATAAATATTCTAATGAGTTTTTGAATTTTTTTAGCGAGATATCATGCTAGCTAGACATTTTTGTGGTGGTTGGGTTTTGGAGTTCACGGTGATTTCTAGGTTGTATTGAATTTTTTGGTGCCCTTTTGAATTTTCTAGCATGAAATTTGGGTCATCTTGGTTGGTTAAATTTCATAGCAAGGGTTTTTCAGAGATAAGTTAGAGGAAAATTGAGCTAGAGAAATAGGGGAAGCTAGGTCTGAAGAAAAAACAAAGGATTTTGGCTTTTATATTGAGCTGAAACAACATCATTTTGAAATCCTACGACCCATATACTAACCCATTGACTTGCATGTTGCCCATGATCCAACTCAACCCAAATCATAGGTCTTGGTTTTCCTTTTTACTTTATATTTTCAATTTATAGTTTATCTTTATTTTTTTCATATTTTTTTTTATTATTATTTAATTGTTATTTAAGGGTGATGAGAAAAAAAAGAAAAAAATTGGTAATATTTTACAATTTATCTTCTTGAATTCAGTTTGCATGATTATTAATTATTATTTGCACGATTATATTTATTATTTGCTTGATTATTGATATATTATATAATTGCATGATAGTGTATTATTATTGCATCATATAATATATTATAATTGCATGATATTGTTTTTCATGATAATTTTTACTTATTTTAGTTGATTTTTCCTTCAAATTTTTTAAAAAAAAGGGATTTTCAAAAAAAATAAATTTCCAATCCTACCAAACTATTGGAGATTTTAAATGTTGAATAAAGTCTTATCAAACTATTAGATGACTTGATGAATTTTCTTAAAACAATTAATTTTTCAATCCTACCAACATATTGGAGGATAATCTTTGACAAAAAAATCTTACCAATATATTGGAAGATATTTATGAAAATTTTTTTTATAAAAATTAGATTTTGAATCTCTGATTATAGAATTACTAAAAGCATTACAAATAATAATCTTTATGTAAATTCTTAGGTGACAAGATCTTTTCTAAATTTTACTAACATATTAGAGAATTTAGATAAGAATTTTTTGATATTAAGGTTCTAAATCTAGTTATCACCAATAAAAGTTTTGTTTAAAAAATTTAAATGAATCTAGTGATTGAGCTCTTTTAGAGTGGGACACTAGTCTGCACGAATACTCCTGAGGTGAGAAAATTATCTTAAATTACTACCAAACTATTAAAGTGATTTTAGGATCAATTTCCAATAATTAAATTATTTATAAGAATTATAAGAATGTTTTAACTTGAATTATTTTAGGAGTAAAATTATAAGAATGTTTTAACTTGGATACCTTGAAATCAAACTGGTACTATCTTTTAGATGGGCGTTGAGAGGGTGTTATAACCTTCCTCATGTGTAACCACTCTTCCAAACCTAAATTTGGATTCATAAACTAGAATCTACTTTTTAAATATATCTGAATCAAGTTTGGGATCTCTCTTTAAAATGGGATGATTCAGTTAGGTGGCTAATTTTACCTAAATAAAAAGATTAATGGTGACTCATAAAGTCTATGTCTAGCGATAGGTCTTTGAATTTATACATTATGACAGTTTGACGACTCCATTAGGATACCAAGAGTTAGGCCAGTAAAGGATTTCTTAGTATCTAAGCCTAACTTAATAAATTTAAGAGTTTTTTTCTTCTTGTCTATATTTTATTTATCTGTTTATTTCATATCTGTTATTCAATTACATATGCATAACATGAGTTCTAAACCTAAATTTTGTCTCTTATGAAGGAGTAAAGAGCTTACACCTTCATGAGATTTCATAACTCTGCATAGGCTAGTAAAATACTCCCACTCAAATTGAACTCTTTCCACATAAAGTGAGTTGTAATAGACTTAACCCATAGGTGAGCTAGGTCTTTCCTTTTTTGTATAAATAATTCAAACTAGGTCACATACCTTTTGAGTTATGCACTAATTGTTTTGTCTTTTTCTTTCTTTATATTAGACGCTAACTTTGTTCTTGTTTGTTACTTCCTTAGGTTTATATTTATTTATTTATTTATTTGTTTGTTTGTTTGTTTATCTATTTTCATTGATTTCATGCATCTCACTCATTCATAGATCATCATCATTCATTCATCATGGCATTGTATAATAGAAATCTTTTACTTATTTGGGGTAGCAATTCAGAAGATGAGTGATCAATTAGAAGTATGGATCCAAGCCTTAGAACTTAACCAAAAGAAATTTGGGCATGACTTATGAGAAACAAAAATGTAACTTACCAAGCTAGTGGAAAGGGTTAAAAATCTTAAAATGGCTCTTTTTCAAGAATCCTCATCAACTCCAATCTGTATGTGCATTAAACAACCACTTTGTTAGGATCAAAAAGCCTTTCACAATACTGATGCCGGTCAAGTCATGTCAATGCATCCAATGGCCAAAGAAAAGACCAAATCATAAAAAAAAGCAAAAGAGATAAAGCCTTCTATCGATTATTCCTAAACAACATTTTTTGGCATCCCAAATAAGAGTTGCTTTTGTTCAACCCTTATAAATTGACCCATACCCATATTCCTTCTCGATTATAATTATGCTTTTTAAAACCTCAATACTTATCAACCCATCAATAGCCAAGTTTCCTAATGAATCTTTAGGCATATACACTTAGTTCTATTCCAAGACCTATACCGATTAGTCAAACAACTACTAAACCTAAAAAATCATTAAGTAAAGATAAAAAAAGAGCCATCATTGATCCAATCCTTGTGACTTACACTATATTATTCCCATTACTCCTCAAAAATTATCTAATTGCACTAGTTCCTTTAGAGCCACTAAAACCTCCTTATCCTAAATAGTTTGATGCTGAGGCTAAGTGCGATTATCACTTTGGGAATATAGGCTATTTAATAGAAAATTGCCTTGCTTTCAAACATAAGGTGTAATGTTTAATAAAACTTGGTGTGTTGAGTTTGGGAAATGAAGGAGAGCCACAGATTGTTGAAAGGTCATTACCTAATCATAGTGGTTGAAGAACTTATCCATGGTAATACCAGGATCTTAAAGTTAAAGAATAAGACCATGCAATAGATTTTAGGATTTTTTTGGGTGTTTTTGTCAGCATAATTTTTTATTTTTAATTAAAAACTTTTTTCTTATTCTCTTTCTTATTATGTGATAGCATTCAATCATGCATCCATTCATTTATATATAATTTTTTTTCTTGAATAAATTTGCAATAAACATAATCCTAATCCTTAATTGTGGTAGTAAAGGTTCAAGAGCCTAATCGTCAAGGTAATCTACTTGCCACTTATAGAGCCAGAAAAATATAGCCGAATTGAAAATTTTGAGAAAGCACAAGAAAAAATGAAAGCAAATCTAGCCTAGATAATGGAAATGTTGAAAATTTTAAATAAAAAAAAAAGAACTGGAAAAAGCTTCTATACAAGTATCTTAAGGGGTACAATCACAATAAGCATCATTTTTTAGGCATACTCTCATCTTGGAATACCTTTAGTAGTCACACAAATACAACCTTAAGGATACATGTTCCTAGTGAAGATAAATCTGATCCAACCCAAATCCTAATGATATTGAAAAGCTAGAAAAACTAAAAGAAAAGTCTATTTGAACCAATAAAAGATTCAAGTGCTCAAAAGAAGATGAATTTCATAGAGGAGAAGCTTCGAGCTATTAAGGGAATAGATTTCTACAAATCTATAGATGCATTGGAGCTTTGTTTGGTACCAAATGTGATTATTCTACCCAAGCTCAAAGTTTCAAAATTTAAGAAATATGATGGGACTTAATGCCCAATGACCCATGTCACTATGTACTATAGAAAATGACTGCCCATGCTCATGATGACAAGCTTTTGATTCATGTATTCCAAGGCAGTCTTACGGGGTCTATTATCTAATGGTATGCTCAGTTGGACAAAGCTCACATCATTTTGTGGAAAGAATTGGCTAGAGCATTCATAACTCAGTACAAGCACATTATAAAGTTAGCCCCACATCGATTGTCCCTATAAAGCATGGAGAAAAAAGATGTTAAGAACTTTAGAGAATATGCTTAAAAATGAAAGAATGTTGCTGCCCAGGTTCAACCTTCTTTAATAGAAAAAGAAACTATAATCGTGCTTATTAACACTCTTAAAGCTCCAGACTATGAAATGATTATTGAAAAAGCAACAAAATATTTTATTGACATGGTCATATTTGGAGAGATAATAGAGAATGCCATTAAAAATGGAAAGCTTAAAAAGAATGATGTGGCTATTATAAAGAGAGTTGATGTATAGATAATGGAAAAAGAAGATGTTCAAGCTGTGATTTATAAAGAGGAATAGGTTAGAAGCTTTACCACACACTTAATGTACTAACCTTACTACCTTACCATAAATAATCTTTCTTAGAATCTTTATTTTCACCAATTAGCCTAATAGTTAATTCCTCACACAAGTCCTTATACCCAGTCTATTGTTCAATTTTTGAATAGTAAAAAAAATCAAGAAACATTTTGGAAAATATTCCAATTCTAATTTTTGATCTTTTACCTCTACTGGTAAAGCACCAATACCTCACCTCAATACCTTTAAAGCAATTCTGAATCCATTAACTAAGAGTTATGATCCAAATGGTAAATATAATTATTATATGGGAGCAATTGGGCACTTAACTGAGAAATGTAGACAGTTGAAAGAGAAGATTGAAAGTTTCATCCATAGTCGCACCTTAACCTAAGAGCTTTTTTGAGCAATGGAAAGTTACTTTATCATATGTTGATTGTTCTTTGTATATTGATTTCTTGAACATGAAACATTGATTTCTTATGATTTTTTATTATTTGGGTTCTGATAAATACATGCGAAAGAAATCTTAAATTTTGGTGATTACTATTAAGAATAAGCATCTTAAGTCATTTTCCTAAACATTTCATTCTTTTTAATTGAAAGATTAAAAACTTTAAGAATTTCTAAAGATAAAAGTTTTAGAACCTCACCCCAATGATGAACCTTAAAAATTATTCATCTTCATTTGGGATATGAGCAATGTGATGGTTGATTAATTTGTAAATCTTTTAAGGCATCCTTCTAAGTTTTCTGGATTTTAATGATTTAATAAATATTAAGGATATTTCAAACACTTCACCACCTAAATTACTTAAGCCATATTTTCTCATTTTATTTAGTATTTTGGCTTGTGCTACATTCATCTTTTTTTTTCTATGCTTTACCAAGTGATCCTCTATACTCACTTTAGGGAAAATTTATTGAAAAATCTAAATTTATTTAATGTCCCAAATAACCCTTATAACCATTCTGAGTAATCAACATTCAGATGGGTTTGTTATCAAAATGCATTATGAGTATGAATTGCAAAAAAAAAAGTAAAAAAATAAGAAAAAAGAGTTGATTGTGAAATCATGTGTGTAGGGAATTCAACTAAACCTAAAGTCAATTCGAAAATAAGTTGTCTCCTAAGATTACTTTTCAACAGGTATCCATACATGAAATGAAAATTGGCCATTTTTCAAATTTCCTTCACAAAAGAAGAAAATATCCATTTGCTACCCCATTTAAGTCTATTGATTATTTTTTCTCAATGAACCCATCACCCTCCAAATTTGAAGGCAAGTTCAAGAAAAAGAAAAAAGGGGATCCCATCAAGATGGCATGTGATCTAGAGTTGAGAGTTAAGAAATAAGGTATTATGTTAAGGGCACAAGCTTGAAAAAAAAAATGAGTTCCAAAATTTGAGCTTATGCAAAAAAAAAAAAAAAGAGAAAGGTGAAAGCTGAAAAGGTATGCATGTTTTGAAAAAAAGAAAAATGTCTTCAGAAAAAAAAAAAAGGATCATTGGTTTGATCATTTTTAAATACATTTTTGGGCCTATTTATCCTTTCTTTAAAAACTTTAAGCTCTAGCCTATGTTATGTTTTTCAAAAAGCCCATTTTAATTATGTGTGGATACCTAAGTTAGAAGCTTGTTCCTTAGAAAATTATTATGATTTAATTTTAGATGAATTTTGAATACTCAAATGCATGATCGAATAATAATAAAAAAAAGAAAAAGAAAAGAAAAGAAAAGAATGATTCTCTAGAGTGAAAACCCTAAAAGGCAATTTAGAGCAAGATTAAAGAAAGTAACTCATGACTTTTCATGCAACACCAAAAAGGCATTTTGAAGGGACATTGGAAACTTTTCTTTAAAAGCCTAAGTGGATCAATTTCACTATGAAGAGTCCCTTTAAAAGTTACACCTTGTTTATCTTTCAAACCTGAAATTTTAAGCCTACCATAGTTGGTCTTGACATTTATTAAAACACTACATATCATGGTCTTAACATTTATCAAAACACTACATATTAAGAACTGAAAGGATGTCAAAATAGATTGTACTTTAAAAGATGATTTTCATTTGTGAGCTCAAATGAAAATATGTTCTTGTTCTCATTCAGTAGCCAAATTCCTTTGGTGACTAAAATCCTTCCTGATGTGCCAAACCATTGCATCATTTTGAAAAGACCAAATTATGATTTATCATCTTCATTCTAAGCAATAATCACCAGTTTTTAAAGGATTTGATCACATGCAAAAGAGAGTTGTGTGAGGAAATTTCCATTGCTATTCTTGGGAAATTTTGAAAAATGTTCAAAATGTATTGAATCTTGGTGGGAGATAGGTGAATACTATAGAAAACCTTTCTAAGGCAATAAAATACCAAATGCAAGGCATCGATATTAAAACAACTCACTAGACGAGAAAAATGATTTTCAAGAATGAAAATGTTAAGAATGTTTGCTTTAGTGTGTGAATGAATTTATGTCATAACATATAGATTCATGGATCTATCACTAAACATAAACTTAAGGCGTTATCACCATTTTTTTTTTTTGTTGAGGTGCAACTGACCACCTAAATGAATCTATCTCATTTATAGAGAAGTCCTAAAATTGACTTAGGTTTCTTTAAATAGTAGATTCTATTCCACAAAATTAGATTTTAGGTTTGGGAGTGCAATTATGTATGAGAAAGATTATAGCACCCTCATAGCGCCTATCCAAGTGATAGTACCAATTTGATTTCAAATTATCTAAGCCTTAAGATATTTTTATAATTTTACTAAAAAATTTAACTATTGAAAATTGATCCTAAAATTACTCTAATAGTTGACAACAATTTAAGATAATTTTCTCACCTTAGGTGTATTCATAAAGACTAGTGACCTACTTTGAAGATGCTTCATTGTTGGATTCATTAGTATATTTTATTCAAAAAAAATTAGTAAAATCCTCCAATAAATTGATAAGATTTTCTTGGATACAGATCTCTCAATAGTTTAGTGAGATTTTATTGTAAAATTATGTATGAAATTTATTTTAGAAAATTCATTAAACCTTTCAATAGTTTGGTAAGATTTAATTTAATATTCAAATCCTTTAATAATTTGGTAAGATTAAAACAAAATAATTATCCTTATATTTTTTTTAATAAAAATTTAGTTATGAAATTCTCCAATAGTTTGGTAGAATTCATAGAAAAAATTTAAATTCATGAAAAATCCTCCAATAGTTTGGTAGGATTAATGAATTTATTTTGAAAACATTTTTCTTTTTAGAAAGAAATAAAATAAAATAAAAATTCATAAAAGTATCTTGCAAAACTAATTTTTTTTATTTATCATAATAAATCAAAATAGAATAATGAATCTAAAAGAAATCTAAAATCAAATCAAAAAATGAAACAAAAAAGAAAAGCAAACACCTGTTATTGGGTAAGATCCAATACATAGGTGGCATGCGGGTCACATAGGCTATGTGAGTCAGGGCTTTATCCAAAACAACGTTGTTCCTGACCTAGTATAAAGGCCAAGTTTCTTTTGTTTTTCTCAGAAATGCCTAATCCCTCTCTCTAAAACATTTTCCCCGCCTTTTTCTCTACCTTTCAAATAAAAAATCCAAAAAATAGTAAAGCAAACCCAGAAAATGATGAAGCAAACCTAGAAATTGGCAAGAATCTTAGATGCTGACCATTGAAATCTTTAAATATTGTCCAAAAATTCAAATAGTTTCCATAAAAACCCAAAAAATCAATCAAAACTTGAGTCTTCGCCTAAAAATTCCCAACAATCCTAGAAAAATCCAATTGAACAAAGAATCAAACTTAGAAAACCCAAGATCAAAAATAAAAATCTAGAACCCAAAATGAGCCAAAGCTTCAAAAAAACCTCTAGTTGCTAAAACCTTTTTTTATAGTTTTCTATAATTTTCTCTCCATCTTTTTTTGTGTGTGGGAATGATTAATAGAGATCGAATCTACCATAAACAAACTCGATCCCAATCATGGCATGATTCTTAGCCCATACTCCTTATGCTTTGATTTCTCATTTAATTGTGGTCAATAATCTTCTGATTTGATTTCCAACTTTAATCAACTCTGACTTCTCAATCGAATTCCCTAGAAAATTTTTTTATTTTCTTTCCTTTTCTTTAATTTTTATTAAAGTAAAAAACTATTAATAGAAAATTTTGTTACTGGGCCAAAACCCTCACATAAATAGGAAAAATCAATTCCCACAAAAATGTCCATTGGGCTTAAACAAAGGTAAACCATTTATTGGGCTTAAAGCCCAAACCTTAATTGGATAAGTTTATTCAAGGCCTAGAAGACCTAATAAACGTTCCAAAAGCACTATAGTTCTAACAAAATAAAAAACAAGAATTTAAATGCAAGCCCCAAGCAAAATAAGATTTTACAATTGCCCCTTTTTGCATAATCTTGTGAAATAGAAATGATGCAAAGACATAGACATCTATTATGTTTGGGCTTAGATCAAGTCAAAGTTCAAAATTAATTGACTCGGATGAAGCTAAATTCAAACATGAAAATGACCAAACTGAGTCAAAGTTGAAAACGAAGGTGATAGAGCCATGCTAAGATAAAAAAGAAAGTGATCGAGATCGAGCTGCTAGTCAAAAAATTAAATGACATGGAGTGAATCAAGATCGAAACTAAAATGACATGGACTAAATCGAGATCAAAATAAGTGACTAAGACTAAATCGCAAGTTAGAAAAATAAATGACCTGCACCAAGTTGAAGTTGAAAATGAGTGACCAAGATTAAACCATATGTCAAAAAAATAAATGACCTTAACTAAGCCGAGGTCAAAATAAGTGACCAGGGTTGAACCACAAGTCAAAAAAATAAAGGACCTAAACTAAGTTGAAGCCAAAAATGCATGACCTAGATTGAACTATAAGTCAAAAAATAAAATGACCTAGACTGAGCCAAGGTTAAAAGTGACAAGGTTTAAGCCTAAATCGAAATATGAAAGCAAATGATCTTGAAAATAATAGCCATAAGTTTTAAATATCATGCCTAAAGGTCTTATAGATCATATTTGAAGCTCTTTGAGAAAAAAACTCCTCTAAAATAGAGGCTTTACAATTTAGAAAATGTTCTCCTCATCTAAGGAATCATAAGTTCAAAATTTTTCACCAAAGTCAAAATTTTATATGTAATAGATGATAATGCGAATGACACAAATGTAACAAATCCATATCCTCGTGAAATGATGCAAAATAATGTAGATTATTCAAATATTTACTATAGGGTACAAATGCATGCCCCAACTAAGATACAAATGCCAAATTACGCTAATGTAAACACATAGTAGGTAAGGTAGATGCCATGAAATTCCAATTATGGTAATAAGCTTCTCAATACTCTTTCTTTTGAATTCCAAACTCTTCAAGTTTCTAGCAATGAGAACAAAATCAACTCCATTCTTTATTATTCAAAATGGGCACTTGCCTTCCTCTTTAAGGGAATTTTCTTTCTTTTCTTTTCAAAATCAATGTCTTTACAAGGTTTTGAAAGTTTCATCTTTTGTATTTGTCTCTTTCAACTTTCCCAAAGCAATACACAATCTCTCATGACATTACTCAATTATCAATCATTATCCCAATTTCAAGATATATAAGATGCAAATCATACATTTCTTCTATTCATTGCAAAGCATTTAAATAGAAAATAAAAGGTAAGGATTGAAAATGAGATATAGATAATATAATGAAATAAATATCTTTTACTTGAAAAAGCAGCTAGATTATAAATGATGACTATTTAGGACAAATTTTTACAACTAACAGGGTCAAGGCATACAAAGATGGCTATTTAGGATAACAATGCTCAAAGATAGACAATTAGATAATCATGACAACATATCTTAGATTATTTTCAAAAACTCAACCATATAATACCTTCAAACCTTCATAGCTCTTCAAAATATACCAGCTTTTATGTTAGTAAACCTCTCAAATGATGTTGTACTCTTCTTATCCAAGTCGTCCTTATAGGTTTTCAACTTGGATAAACCCTTTTTTTTTATTCAAACCTCTTTTTCGAGTTTTTGATTTAAACCCATTTTTTCAATACTTTTTCAAAGTATCATAATTTATAGGATTGGGAAGATCATCTCCATCCATCTCCATTAAGATTAATGGTCCACCTGAAAAAGCCCTTTATACAACATATGGCCCTTTCTAGTTTGGGGTCCATTTTCTTCTTTTATCTTACTAATTTGGGAGAATTCTTTTCAACATCAACTCTCATTCTTAAAATTGATGAGGTCAGACTTTCTTGTCATGAGCTCTCACATCTTTCTTTAATATAATTGACCATGATATAGTGTTGCCAGCCTCTTCTCTTTAGTGAAGTTTACTTGCTTATAACACTCTTAAATCTATTTAGCTTCTTCTAATCCCACTTCTCTTAAGATTCTCGAAGATGGGATTTTTACTTTTACTCGCAATATAGCCTCCATCTCATAAACCAAGAAAAATAGGGTTGCCTCAATAGAGGTACATACTAATGTCTAATAGGCATGTGAATAAAAGGTAATTTCTAATGACAACCTTTATAAGTCTCAATCATTATCTCAAAAATCTTTTTGATATTCTTATTCGTAGCTTTTACTATCTCAATCATCTTTAAGTGGTATGGTGCTTGATATTAAATTGAGCACATATCTGTTTCATCATCTTATTATTAAATTCTTGCCATTATCTGATATAATCCTCTCTAGGAGTCCATATCTGTAGATTATTTTTCTTTTTGTGAACTTGCAGACCATTAATCATGTCACATTTGCATATGAAGTTGCCTCAACCCATTCAGTGAAGTAATCAATCATTACAAAAATGAATCTATTTCTATTTAATGCCTTAGGAGTAATGGGACTAATAACATTCATGCCCTACATAGAAAATAGCCAGGGTGTCACCAAAACATGTAAAACAATAAGTGGAGCATGGACCTTGTCAGCATAAATTTGACACTTATGACACTTTCAAGCATAGTTGATACAGTCATTCTCCATTATTAATCAGTAGTACCCAGCTTTCATAATCTATCTTGCCATCATATGTTTGTTAGCATGTGCTTCACATACCCTGTCATGCACATCCTCAATAATCTTTTTTTTCTACTGCATTTACACATTTTAATAGCATCTAATCTCTACTTCTTTTGTAGAAGACATCACCATCTAGGAAGAAACCCATAGCCAATCTCCTTAAAACTCTTTTAACATTCTTTGTTCCTTGATCTGAATATTGCTAATTCCTTAAGCATTGCAAGATATCACAAATACCAGGCCTTTCTATATTCCTCATCTTCCATATTGGTGCAATGAACTGACATATCTTTTGACATTAATTTAATAGGCTAAATCTCAGTATTGTTATCAACCTTGATCATTGGCATCAAAATAGCCAGGGCATCTATAATCTGATTTTTTTCATGAGGCAAATGTTCAAATTGGACTTCTTTGAACTGTTTGTATAATTCTAAGATATATTTATGATATGGGATAAACTTTGAATCTTTTGTCTCCCACTCTCCTTTTAATTGATAAATAACCAAAGCTAAATCCCCAAACACCTTCAGTATCCTAATCTTTTTATCCATAGTCACTTGCAAACCCATAACACAGGCCTCATATTCTGTCATATTATTAGTGCAATTGAAATTCAACTATGCTGTAATGGGATAATAATGTCCTTTAGGAGATATCAAAATTGCCCCAATTTCATGCCTCAAGGCATTAACAGCCCTATCAAAATACATTTTTGAAGACTTCTCATGAACATTTTCCTTATCTGACTCAGAGACAACTATCAATTTTTCATCCAAACATAACTTTCAATAGCACAATCTAAAAAAAATTATGCTATGGCACTTCTTTTGATTGTTTTTTTACTTACATACACAATATCATATTTTGAGAACATTATTTACCATTTTGCAATCCAAATAATGACAACTTTTTAATTGTCCAAGCCAAAGCATAACACATTTTCTTCAATGATGAATACTTAGACTCATATTTTGTGAGCTTTTTGCTTAAATAATAAATAGCTTTTTCCTTCCCATTAGACTCATCTTGCTGTCATAGCACACATCCTTTTAACTTTTCATGTACGGTTAAATACAAAAGTAGAGGTTTCCCTAGAACATGAAGTACTAGCATTAAAGGATTTGGTGAGTACTGCTTAACCCTATCAAAAACCTCTTAACATTCTTCATTCTATTCTCCAAGATTATTCTTTCGAATGAGCTTCAAAATGGGATTGCATTTAGAGTAAGTTGGGAAATGAACCAAGAGCTATAGTTCAATCTACCCAAAAAACCTTAAACTTTTTTTGATGTGCTTATAAGAGATATATTTTAAATAACACATATCTTATTTGGACCTAATCCCTTTTTCACTAACCATGAAGTCTAGCAACTTTCCTGACTTAGCCTTGAATGTACATTTGGATGGATTTAGCTCGAGCTAAAACTTCTTTAACCTATTAAATATCTTTCTAAGGTTAGCCACATGGTCTTTTCCTTCATGAGACTTTGTGATCATATCATCCATGTACACCTCAATCTTCTTTTGCATCATGTCATAAAAAAGTGTCAATATAGCCTTTCATAAGTTGCCTCAAAATTTTTTAGTTTAAAGGGCATAATCTTGTAACAAAAAATACCCCACAGGGTTACAAAAGTGGTTTTTCCCATGTCATCTTAGGCCATCTTTATCTAATTATATCCCAAAAATTCATCCATAAAAGAAAATACAGAGTTTTTGGCCATATTATCCACCAATGTGTCGATATGAGGCAAAGGGAAATTTTTTTTTGGGGCTAGCTCTATTCAAATCTCAATAATCCATGCACATTCATACCTTTTCGTCTTTTTTAAGAATATGTACTACATTAGCTACCCATTTTCGATATTTGGCCACTTGCAGAAAGCCTGTATCAAAATGCTTCTTTAATTTTCAATAGCATTTCAGGCTTTATTCGTCTTAACGTTTGTTAGATAGGCCTACATTCAGGATTCAAAGGTAACCTATGCTTCACTATTTCAGTGCTAACCTGAGCATATCCTAATAGGACTAAGCAAACATATCTATAAACTCTTAGAGTAAATCCTTTAACCTCTATTTATTAATCAATATAAGCGATATGCTAACCTTAACTTCCTTCTTATTCTCATCATTTCCTAAATTTATCATCTCAGTGACTTATTGATGAGACTCAATAAATTTATTCTTCTATTTAATTAATCTTATTAGATCTGAAGGCAAAGTATATTCTTCAAAGTCATATTTGGCATTAAGTTCATCAGATTAATTGAGTTTTTAAAATTAAATCCTTAATTATTATCATGATTATCTTCATATTCACTTAAGAACATGAAATTAAATGAAATGGGAAGTATTGATGAAATGTTATGAAAATGGAAACTAAAAATAATAAAAGAAATGAATGAAAATGCATACTCATCCTCTTTTATTGAGATAATAAATGATAAGAGGCCTATACATGAAAGACCATTCCAATGCTTTTAGGCATAAGCAATCGAAAGTTATAATTACATTGAAATGTTATTAAGGATAGTAGGCATTTTGATGACACTTCAATTTTTTAGTTCAAAGCTTGGCAAACATATATGGACCAACACCTCTTCCTCTTAGACTTTTTTATGTTCTTCACGTATCATCTAAATGGATAGTTTAATGAAAGCTTCGTCCATGCTCAATTCTTCCTTAATGGCTTTCTCTAACCCTGGATACATATATCCTGATGACCTAAAGATTTCATACAAGTGTGGAATGACCATCGACACATTTTTTGCTATCTTTCTTCCTTTTTTATTATCTCTCATCCTCTTCATTTCCCATTCTTCAACATCATATCCTAGGCCTAATTTTTCACTATTGTCTGTTATCATTGGTGGCTCATTCTTAGTAGATTTTTATCTAGCCTAGCTCCAAGATACTAACCTTTATTAACAATTTAATTGACCATGATCCTAGTGAAATCTTATTGGTGTAATTTAAACCTTTTACGCACAGTATTGATAAACTCGAAGGATCAATAAAAACACTCCAATGATTCCTCTATAGCTTCTACATAGGGAGCATTCATAGGCTAAGTCACCAATAAATCTTTTTCTTCGATCATAATCACAAGTTCACCTTACACATTAAACTTGACTTTCTAGTGTAAGAAGGAAGAGATAACAGCTACTATGTGAATCTATGGCCTACCTAACAAACAACTATAAAAAAGTGAGATATCCATAACCTAAAATTTTACATTAAATGTACAAGCTCAATCTACAAAGGTATTTCAACATCTCCCAATACCTCATGACTAGTCTTATCAAAAGCTCAGACAATCATATGATTGCTTTTTGTGTGAGACAAATTACTGGTCAGCCTTGCTAAAGTGGACATATGCATAATATTAATAGCAAAGCCATTGTCAATAAGCACCTTGGCTATAGTATGACTCTTACATTTAAGAGTGATATGCAGAGCCTTTGTGCTTTTTTTTCCCTTAAGTGGGATCTCATCATCACTGAAAGCTATGTAATATGGCACTACTAGATTTTTTACCAAATGGTTCACATACTCTATAGACACATTATGTGCCTCATAAGCCTAATTTAACACCTTTAACAAGACATTATGATATGGTTCCAAGTTCAATAACAATGATAACAAAGATATCTTAATCGACATCTTGTTTAACTACTCAACCATAGAATATTTACTATGTTTTACTAGCTTCAAAAACTTGCAAGCTTATTTCTCAAACACAAGCTTTAAATTATCTTTTTCTAGAATTAGTTCTAGCTCAACTTGCTTTTCCTCATTGTTGCTTTCTCTTTTCTTGCCTTTTCTAACATCTTCTATGTATAGCACATTTTACTTTTAGTTATGCCACCTATACCAATTATGTTGGTAGCATTTGGCTTAGGTGTGGTCTACTTCTGCCCTTGAACTATCACTTCACAACCATACCTTCATGGCATAACTTTCCTATCCTTATAAGGGAAAAGGCTGCAAACTTTGAAAGTTACTAGCTTTGAGATGAACGTGTCTATGACTGATTTTGGTTTCTCAATATAGTAAATAGTTACTGATTTTAGCATCCACTTTGATAACTTATCAACCGTAGCCACCTCAACCTACTTTGAAGTCTTCACTTCCTCATAGAATTCAATTTGATAAGAATCCATTAATTTTTTACACCTTTTCATTGAATTGTTTAAAAGTTTCAATAGAATGGCTTGGAGCCCCATTATGGTATTTACACCCTTGGTTCAGAATACATCTTCCATGGTATGTGCATGGGTCTACTAGTTGTACCACCAACCTTATATAAGGCATCAAACAATTGATTGAACAAGGTCTTAATTTCCTCTACTCTTTTTTTTTACAACATTCTTTATTTTCATTCAAAGCATTCACTGCATGATTAGGTAATGGATTGCCACTAACATTAGTTGTTGTCCTCTCATTGGTATCAAAATTAATCAACCCCTCTTTGATTAGATTTTGCATGTTATGCATCAAAGTAGTGCAATTTTTAGTGAAATGTCCAGCGTTCTAAATTAATAATCAAAATAAGCAATAAAATCATACCACATGGGATAAGGGGGCTCAAATGGTTTTATAAGGATAGGAATGACCTATTGATTTTTATAGTCTTGGTACCATTTTATATAAGTCATGGGAATAGGACAAAAATGGGCTTTTCTCGATTATTTAAGGTTCCCGTGGACCACTTGTGAGGTTGGTTGGATGCGTAGAAGGTCTTGTAGTAGGTGAGATGTTAGGGTTGTATGTGTTGGTAGGTGGTCTAAATGTTGGTTGATATATGGGTAAATAAGACGGCCATGAAACTAGTTGGTATGGGAAAGCTGAAGCATTATTTATGGTAAGGTGGGATGTAGGGTAAATGGGTTGTGGATAAATGATGTAGTTCCTGAATTGTTGCCTTTTAAAACTCACAACTTAAGTTTCACTTTCTTTTTTCAAAACTCACCACTTGAGATCACTATATCAATAAAAGTTTTAGTCATATTCCCTATCACCTTCTTATAATAAGGTGACTTTAGAGTGTTCACAAACAAAAGCATTGTCTTCTTTCAGTTAAGGGTGGTTGGACCTAAGCAGTTATATCCCATCACCTATGGGTAGATTTTTTAAATGATTTTGTCATCTTCTTTTCCATACTCTACAAAGAAAAGCAATCAAGAGCTGGATCTATGATATGGTGATACTAGTTAGATAAAAAAATGAGTCAACTACTTTAGTGCTCAAGTTCGAGTTCTATCCAACTGGAGTACCACCTTGCAATAAAACTAGTCACATTATCTTGAAATACATACATGAGTAATTTTTCATTACTGGCATAAGTTACCATCTTACGATGGTACATTTTAATATGTGATAGGACATTTCATACCATCATATTTTTTAAACTTCAATACTTTAAATTTTGATGGTATAACTATATTTAAAACTAGGCAAAGCCTAGTGGCATCTGTGAAACCATAAAAATCTATACCTTTCATACCTCTACATCTCTCCTCAAGCACATTCATCTTGTGATAAGCTTTAGAGTCCTCCAAAGACTTAGCCATTTTCAATATTAGCTTCTCCTTTGCGTGTCCAAATTAGGAACTTTGACTAGTTCGATTGTCTTTTCAGTGAAGGCAAGGTTGATGTAAATTTGTACATTCCTTTAGTTGGGTACAAATGGTATTCTTGAGTTAGTATAGCTTACAAGAAATATTAATTATTGTGATATGAAGCTTTAAGTAGATTGGGCCTGATATAGGCCATAACTCAAAAGATATAGAGAATCAGTAACATCATGTGAAACATTTTCTTCTATTGCTTTTCCTTCATTCAACTTGCCCAACACTTCAAGGATTTTGCTAAGCTCTCCCTTGATTTTCTTTTTAGTTTTTTCCAATTTTTCAATCGGATTGCATTGTCTTATTCCATTCTTTTAGCTTAAGCTCGGGTGTCATATTGGTGTTAAGCTATCTTTAAACTTTATGTACCACAATCTTAAATTAATGGTCTTATTATGAACTAACATAATTAAAAATTAATTATGAATGAATGATGCAATGCATGAAAAAGAAATAAAGAAAAATATTTGAGCTTTCAAGATTTTCAATAGAAGTGAACTTTCTTTTATTCCACAAAAGTCTGTTTTACACTAAGTCTATTGTTCTTAACTTGTAAAAATGTTTAATTTACTCATATTGATCTTTGTCAACTTCAATGAAGTTCAATAGATACTGCCTATGCACCTCTATTGGTGTGACCAATGTTCTTAGCACCTCAACATCTTTCATCGTTTCTCTTATTCCTTTACCTATGTAGGTTGCAAGATGCTCTATGTACTTTTTCCTTCCAAAACATTCTATTTTGCCAAACTATACTTGGTAGGATATCTTCTTATGCTTTTTTGTAAGTGACATGATATGATCCCCTTGTTCATTCAATTTCTGCTTCAATGACTGAAAATGCGTTTCAAGAATCTCATTCACTTTTTAAGCTTCAACACAATCATTCTCTATTCAGGAACATTCTCTCTTCAACTTCTCATTTTCACAAGTCAAATCAATGATACTTATTTTTTTACCCTCACTTAGATACATAATCTCTTATGCTCTTGATACAGCTCCATCAACTCCTTAAGGATATTGTCACATTCCCTAACAACCTTTTGGGCTTTACTCTCAGCTGCCAACTTCTTGTGTTGTTAATGAAATTTAGCCAAATCATTAGCTATTATATCACGCTCCTTGGAGATCTTGTGGACTCTGACTTCTAGCCTTTTTGCTTTGTTTTTCTATTACTCCTTCTTTTCTTAAAGCCTTTGAATCATTTACTTCATCTTATCTTTGTCAACTTTAAATTCTTTTCTTGCAAATTCTAACCCTAAGGGTATCTCATCTAACTCTTGATTCACTGCCTGGCAATAATCTTTGGGAGCAAACATAACCTCTTTGCCCCTCTTGGCTCTCCATACCAAATGTCCATAAGTGATTTTATCAGTAAACAACCAAAGACTCACTCTCTTAGGCTTTTTCCAAGTTTTGATCATGATATCAATCTTTTGAAATGTCTTAGGCTCCCTATATCAGCAGTCAAATTGGTTAAACTTGTGCCTTCTCATCATCAATCGTGCATCCCATAAATCTAAAAGTGGAACCCCTGTTTCATCTCTACAATGATAAAGCATGGGTTCTTGATTCATCCATAAGACTAAACATTTCACCCGACAAGTCATGAGCTTTTGTAGCAAATACTCTTATTCTTCCTTGGACGTCATTTTTGGCCATTCATTTTCATAGAACTCTTTGATTGGATTTTGATTGCAAAGATAGAGTTTAGACAAAGGGCTCTTTTTAAATTCAAAATGGCTTTTCATCCATGAATACAGTAATGGTGTACAACCTAGAAAGCATGCTCTACCATTTTTTTTGCAATAATTCAATGATCTAATAGTTTTTACCACTATCACTGGTAAGGGATTGCATCTTTTTTCAATCTATTCAAACAAATCTACCACTTCTATCTCTATATGGCATAATTCTTTGGGGAAGATCACCATGCCATATATTGCTAAGGCAAACACATTCATTCCTTGGTCATCATCAAGATGTTTAACAACGAAATTTTGGAAAAATTCCCATGGAATACCTTTGTGCCCTTTTTTTTCTTAAACATGTGAATCTATGAGCTCCTTTTCTACTCCTAAAATATGGGCTAGCTTTTTGGAATATCCTGGCTTTTTCTTCTTCACATAAATCCTATCTAGATACTAAAGATACATACCCACTATAATCAAATACTCCTTTATAATTAGCATCAAATCAACTTCATTGAAGATGAAACAATGATATGAGGGTCCCAAAACTGCACCATTGCCTTAATGAGTGAATTTTCAACCTTTACTAACAAGAGATGTGCAATATGCCTAAACTTCTAACAAAAAGCTTGTTGCCATAAAGGAAACATGTTATTCCATATGTTTGACAGATCTTTTAAATCATTTTGTTTAAGGAGCAATCAAACTTCTTTAGGCAAGCTGCAGACATAGCCAAGTGTCTTTTTCTAGCTGCCTTTTTTTTTTTTACACTATCTTTATATCACTAGGTGACTCACACTTGAAGAACACAAACAAAATGCAAACTAAACATTCCATAGGTTCCATGAAAGCTTTTGTTGAAGATATCTTTAAGGCAGGAATGACATGCAATCTATATGTATGTTTATAATATGCAAGAAAAGAAAAACAAACAAAAATATTGGTTAATTATCTCAATATAAAAATATATATATTAACAAAACAAATACAATATAATAACAATATGATTCTAAATTTTGGATTAATTCTAAGGGGTAAAGGGAACATGGCTCTATATATAGGTTAAGCTCATAAAGTTAACTATATATAGCTTGGGTTATTTTTAAAAGGTTCCCAACTTGTTCTTCATTGTCCATCACAAACTAATAAGGCACCCCAATCCTTACCAATTATAAGCTATAAGCAAAAAGTTAATTTGAATGGGAGTATTTTGCTAGCCTATGAGGAAACATAAAATCTCATGAAGGCATATGTACTTTACTTCCTCTTAAAGGATAAAACTTAGGTATAGAACTCATATTATGCATGTGCAAAAGAATGATAGATTTAAACAAAATGAATAGATAAATAAAATACAAAGGAGAAAAAAATTTTAAAATTTATCAAGTTAGGTTTGGATAACAAGAAATCATTTATTAGCCTGACTCTCAATATCCCCACTGGAGTCACTAAACTATTATAATGTATAGATTCGTAGACTTATCATTAAACATAAACTTAAGGAGTCACCTCTAATCTTTTTTATATAAGTGCGATTAGCCACCTAGCTGAATCTGTCCCATTTAAAGAGAATTGTCAAGATTGACTTAGGTATCTTTAAATAGTATATTCTAGTCCACAAAACCAAATTTTAGGTTCAATAGTGCAATTACACATGACAAAGTTTATAACAACCTTACAACGCCCATCTAAAGGATGGTACTAGCTTGATTTCAAATTATCCAAGCCTTAAAATATTTTTATAATTTTACCTAATAAATTAATTATTGAAAATTAATCCTAAAATTACTCCAATAATTTCAAAATAATTTAAGATAATTTTTTCACTTTAAGAGTATTCATGAAAACTAGCGTCTCACTTTAAAAAGCTTCACCGTCGGATTCATTAATATATTTTATTTAGAAAAATAATTACTAAAATCCTCCAATATTTGCTAAGATTTATTTTGATGTAGATCTCTAAATAGTTTGTTGAGATTTTATTATAAAATTATGTATGAAATTTATTTTATAAAATTCATTAAAACTTTCGATAGTTTGGTAAGATTTAATTTAATATTCAAATCCTCCAATAGTTTGGTAAAAGTAAAACAAATTTTTTTTTATAAAAATTGAGTTATGAAATTTTCCAATAGTTTGGTAGAATTCATAAAAACTTTATATCCATGAAAAATCTTCTAATAGTTTGTTAAGATTAATGAATTTAATTTTAAAACATTTTTCTTTTTAGAAAGAAATAAAACAAAATAAAAATTCATAAAAGTATCTTGCAAAAATTAAAAAAAAAAATTATTTATCATAATAATTCAAAATAGAATAATGAATATAAAAGAAATCTAAAACAAAATGAAAAAATGAAACAAAAGAGAAAAGCAAATACCTACTATCGGGTTAGATCCAATACGCGGGTGACGAGCAGGTCACATAGGCTAAGTGGTTCAAGGCTTTATCCAAAACGGTATTGTTTTTGACATGGTATAAAAGCCAAGTTACTTTTGTTTTCCTTATAAATGCCTACTCCCTCTCTCTAAAAATGTTGTTGTATACATCACAAGTATATGGGTTGTACAAGTAATAAAGTGGAAGTATTAATTTTGAATATCGTCTCTTGAGAATTGTGGTGGTATCTAGAGCTAAGTACTAAATCGAACACCCGAGATATATTCAAATCTAATAAAAATTACAAATTTTGAAATTTTGATAAACATTACTTTCAATTGCAAATAATTAAAGTGCATGAAAATATTAAATTACATAAATTTAAAGTGCATGAAAAATAAATTAAATAAAAAGTAAATGAGGGCATGAAATTTAAACACTTGAAATTAAATTACAAGAAAAATAAATTGCATAAATTTAAACAACATACAAATTTAAATTACAACAAATTTAAATAACATATAAAATTAAAGTGCTTGAAACATAAATTGCATGTAAAATTTAAAGAAACTAAAAAGCATGGAATATTAAACCTAATAGAACATTAAAACAAAATTAAAATACAACAACTACATAGGGTAAAAAGAAATGCAACAAAAATAGAAAATATTAGATTCAAGTAATATGAAACCTTATAGGTGATGTCTCAACCTAATGGCATTCAAATACTATCTGTCATAACATATAGATCTGAAAATCTACAGCTAGATATAACCTAAAGATTCATTGCCAATCTTTTTTCTTTTAAGGTGTGATTGGCCACCTAATGAATCAATCTTTTTAAAGAGCTCCTAAGCTTAACTAAGGCTCCTAAAAGAATAGGTTCTAACCTTCTAAACAAAACTAGTTTGGGAGTTTAGTTATATGTAGGGAAGTTTATAGCACCCCTACAATGCTCATCCTAAGATGGCATCACTTAATTTTAAATTATCCTAAAGGTTGATAGTTCTAAAATTTAATATTGGAAATAACTTTTAAAATTCTCTATCAATCTGGCAAAATTTTTAAGAATATTTCCACACCTCAAAAGTATTCAAAAATCTCATCTGTTTTCTTAAAAAGACTTTGTTTTTGGAAAGCTTAATCAAATTTTATTTTATTAGAAATACATCTAATTCTTTCACCGTTTGGGCTTGAATTAGAGATATTTTCTCACCTAGAAATCTCTTAAGTAATCATCCATTTATGACTATTAAGAATTTTGTCCTTCAAATTTATTTTTTATTTTTATTTTTATTTTTAAATTTTTCCCCATTTAGGTCTATTTATTTAGAAAATTTTCCAACAAGTTTCATTTCTAAATTTTTCACCACATAGGGCTATTTAAAATCTAAACTCTTGTTAGTTTTTTTATTTTTGAAAAGAAAATAATATGACAATTTTTTTGAGTCTGCTTTAAATTCTCTCACCATTTGGGATGAATTTACAAAAAAAAACTTTTCACCTAGAAATCTTATGAAAATTCAAACATTTGTGATTTTTCTTAAGATTTCATCCCAGAATAATTGTGAAATATTTTTAATCAAATTTTTGTTAATTTTTAACACTTATACATTTTTTATTTGGGACAGAATATAATTGCTTTTATTAAAATTTCATCTAAATATTCCTCCATTTTGGTTAAATTTAGAAAAATTCCTCACGTAGAGATTTCTTAAAAAATTTATCATTTAAATTTTCTAAGAATCCCATCATTGGATAATTTTTAATTCATTCCCAAAAATTTTTTTTATTTTATATTTTTTATAATTATTTTTTTCTAAAATAAATTCCTCTAATTCTCCTAAAGAATTTAATCATGTAAGACATGTCAAAAACAAATAAACGATCAAAATAAGTAAATAAATAAACTTAAACAAATAATAAATAAAAATGAAAAGAAAATACCAAAAACAAGAAACCGACTCAACTTGGCTAGTATCACAACTCGATTACAAGCACAAGAGCTGGCTCAAAAGGCATGGCTTGGCTCGACTTGGCTCGGCTTGGCTCCCTTTCATGGCTCAGCAGTAGAGGCCAGTTATCGAGTCAGGCAGAACGAATTGGGTCAGGTATAACAAAAATATGCGAATCTTGGGACTCGTTTAAAGTCAAAACGGCATCGTTTTTCTCAATTATAAAAGCTTCAATTTTTCCTCTCTTCTTTAAACTTCTTCTGCCCTCTCTCTTTCTTTCCTCTTGTTCACAAATGCTTCTCTCTCTAAAAGAGAATAACCTCGATGATTGGCCACCCAAGCTTCACTGAGTTTTGGGTTGTGCCATCGATTTGCATCGAAAACTTCAACCAAATTTTGGGCCGGATCACCAAAATCTGAGTTGATCATCGAAAATTGGGTTTCTCATCAAACTATCATCAAAAAACTTGAATTTAGCTGAAAAATTCAACCACATTCTAGAATTCCCAGAATTTTTCAAAAAAAATTTCAAAAAATTTTTTATAATTTTTTAGACTAATTTTGACTTCCCAAATCAACTTACATTAGAATCTTCAATAAAAAACTCTTAAAAGCACTGCAAAATACAACAATCAACCCAAAATCGAATTTCTCCACAAAAAAATTACCCCCTTCTAACTTTTTTCTTTTTCTTACTAATTACCATTTTTTTTTTGCTATTTTTTTCTATTCACCCTCTTTGTTGTTGATTATAGGCTTTTTATAGGGAAGAGTCCAAACTTGATCAATGTTTCAATTGATCTTCGACTCTTTAACGAAAATTTTGAATTTTATCTTCCAGCAAAACTTTCATGAATTATCACTCTAACCCAAACTCCTTATTGGCCAATAGTTTTCATTTTTTTCAATTATCTTTTCCCTTTTTATTTATTTTATTTATTTTTTTATTTTTAACATAATCAGTAAAAAATGAACTCAAAAATAAATCAAAACAAAATAAATCAGATAATGAAGAGATACATAAATAAATAATACTTAAGATAAATATAACTGTTGAAAAATTAAAAATCGTAAAATAATTAAAACATAAAATTTGAAAAATGAAATATAAAAATAAAATGAATAACTAGGCTTGGATTATTTTAGTCTTAATCAATTTAAGCCAAAATGGCTTAGGCCCGGACTAAATAAGGTATCTACAGTTGCCCCTCTTTGCACATTTCCTATGCAATAAGAATTATGCGTAGACATAGACAACTTATTACATCCGGCCATAACATGATAACAATTACTAAATCTCAAATTTTCAAAGATTCACAATTTGAAGTATTCAAGAACATCGCGATCTGACAATTGGCAATGCAAGTTGAGACTCAAAGATTCACAATTTGACTGCAAATAATCAACATTTTGAAATTCAAAGGTTCACAATTCAAAGATTAGCAAAGTTCAAATTTCGCAAGGACTTTAGATTCACAAGAATTTTCAACTTCACAAGAATTTTTAGATTCGCAAAAATTAAAGATTCACAAGAATTTCAGCTTCACAAGAATTTGATTCTAAAAATTTTAGATTTGCAAAAACTCATATTCATAGAAATTTTCAGGTTCACAAGACTAAGATTCACAAGAATTTCAATTTTGCATTTGAGAAATTCACATCCAAAGTTTAGTTCAAAGATCTACAAGAACTTAGATTCACAAGATTTTCAATTTCGCATTTGAGAAATCACATCCAAAGTTTAATTTAGAGATATGCAAGAACTCAAATACACAACAAAATTACTAGGTTCACATCTAGCATTTAAAGATTTACATTCTAAAATTCTAGAGATTCACACCAAAAAGTTAAAGATTTTTATTTGAAAAACTTTAGGGATTCACTTCCAAGATTTAAAAGATTCTTATTCAAAAATTTTAGTGTTTCACATTTGATATTTCTCATTTAAAAACTTTAGGATTTCATCCAAAATTTCAAAGCTTCTCATTCAAGTTCAAAGATTCAGATTCAATAAATTTTAGAGTTTCACATCTAAATTCAAAGGTTCTCATTCAAAAATTTAGGGGTTCACATCCAAAATTTCGAAGATTCTCATTCAAAAACTTTTAATGATTCACACTCGATACTTCAAAAATTCATATTAAAAAAAAAAACTTTAGAGATTCACATAAATTTTCAAGATTCTCATTTAAAACTCAAAGACAAAGATTCTTATTTAAAACTTTTTAAAGATTCTCATTCAAAGATTATCATTTAAAACTCAATGATTCTCATTTAAAACTTAAAGATTCTGATTTAAAACTTAAGGATTCCCATTTAAAATTCATAGATTCTCATTTAAAACTCTAATATTCTCATTTAAAACTCCGTTAAGATTCTTATTTAAAACTTAAAAATTCTCATTTAAAACTTAAAGATTCTCATTTAAAACTCAAAGATTCTCATCATATTTAACATTAAAAATACTCCTTTAAAAGGCTCCACAACTTTAGAATTCTAAATATTCTCCTTATCATAACGTCTAGATTCGGGGATCTATCGCTAGACATTGACTTGAGGGAGTCGCCAATAATCTTTTTTATCTAGGTGCGATTGGCCACCTAAAGAATCTGTCCTTTCAGGGAACACCTAAGTTTAAGGGTCCCTAAAAGAATAGGTTCAGGTCTACTAACCAGAACAGGGTTCAGGAGCTCGGTTACGTATGAGGAAAGTTATAGCACCCTCACAATGCCCATTAAAAGATGGCACCAGCATAATTTTGTGTTATCCAATAAGCCTTAAAATTTTACCAAGTAATTAACTATCGAAAATTATTCTCAATTAACTCTAATACTTTTAGCAAAAAATTGAGAAAATTCCCTCACCTCAAGAGTATGCAAGAAAACTACTGTTTCACTTACAGAGGCTCTGTCGTCGGATTATTCAAAGAAAAATCAAAATCAAAATCAAAATAAAAAGGAAGGAAAGGATGATTGTTCTTGTGTAAGGAAAATTGATACTTTCAACTTTTTCTCAAAAATATTTTTGGAAACTTTGATTTTCAAGGAAAATTGATACTTTCAACTTTTCCTCAAAAAAAACCTTTTTTTTGAAATTTTATTTTTAAGGAAAATTGATACCTTCAACTTTCCTCGAAAATATTTTTGGAAATTTTGATTTTCAAGAAAAATTGATACTTTCAACTTTTTCTCAAAAAAACCTTTTTTTGAAATTTTTTTTTTAAGGAAAATTGATACTTTCAACTTTTTCCCAAAATATTTTTTGAAACTTTGATTTTCAAGGAAAATTGATACTTTCAAGTTTTCCTTAAAAAAACCTTTTTTTTTTGAAATTTTATTTTTAAGGAAAATTGATACTTTCAACTTTTTCCCAAAAATATTTTTTTTTATTTTTATTTAAAGAAATTGAATAATAAAACAAAATAAAAATGAAAATAAAAAAATAAAATAAAGAAAAGTAAAACAAAAATAAAATAAAATAAAAGATTAAAAAAATATTAAATAAACATAATCTAATAAATAAAAAATAAATTAAAAAAAAACCTGGAGCGGCTCGGTGTACGGCTCGGCTCGACTCAAGGAAGAGAAAACGGCTCGAAAAAGCGGCTTGAAGCCTCGGCTCGGCTCGACTATCAGCTCGGAGGGGGAGACACGCGCAGGTCAGGAAGCGGGTCGACGCTCGGGTCGGGTCGGATCTCGATAAAACATCAGATCCTCTAGGTCACTTAAGGCAAAAACGACGTCGTTTTGGGAGGGTATATAAGGCTCTTCCCTCTGTTTTTTGACAGAAAGCTCCTCTCTTCTTCCTTTTTCTCCCGTTTCTCTCTAAACAGCTGAAGAACTCCGGTTGAAGATTCACCGGATTCTGGGATTTTTCGTCGGAATCTGAGTTTTTCGTCGAAAGTTCGTCGGAAGTTCATCGAAAGTTCGTTGGTTTCTAGGATTCTTTGTCAAAAACTGAGCAGCTCACCGAAAACTTCAAGGTTGGCCGAAATTTTCATCGAAAAATGCAACTTTTGCCAAAAAATTCAACCGAAATCTGAAATTTTCCAAAAATTCCCAGAAAAAAAATGCTAAAAATCTTCAAAAAATTTTTGCTAATTCCCAGAACCCTTCTAAACCTTTTCTTAGCTTTTTATACACCCTTTTTCTCTCAAATCAATAGCTTTGCTCATTGTTTTTTTTTTGTGTATCCTGTTCTGTTCCAAAGGGTCCTTTTTATAGAGATTGATCAGGAGTTTTTGATCAATCCCAATTCCTCTTTAGACGGGGATTCAATCTTTAAATCCAATCTGGACTCTTCTGATTGAATCCCAATCCAATCTCCAGCCAAGTAAATCAAAAAAAGAAATAAATAAAAACAATACGAAAAATACAAAAAATCAAAAGAAAATAAATAAGATAAATCAAGAAAATTAACAGATAATTAAAATTAAATAACAGATAATACATAATCTGATATACATAAATATTAACAAAAAAAAAAGAATAAAGAAAAAAAATAATAATAAAGATATCTACATATTAATAAATACATAAATACTTAAAATATATATAATAATAATAAAAATATAATAAAAATAAAAATATACTAAAAATGTAAAATATAATAAAAATAAAAATAAAAATAAGAATAAGAATAAAATAAAAAAATGGACTTACCCATTTGGACCAGACCCAATTGATTCGGGCCTAGACCAAATTGGGTGTCTACACTCCTCATAAAACATTTTTCCATTCGAGGATTCCTAACCTTATCTTAAAAAGCTTTCCTCAAAAAGTTCAAAATTTCTTTTCATGAAAATTCTCAAACTTTCATTAAAGTCAAAATTTTGTATATAAAAAATGTCATGATAATGTTGCAAATGTTTGCAAATGCAACAATCTAGATTCTTACAATAATGCAAATGCCATACTCTAAACCATGATTTAAATGTTCACTGCATGATGCAAGTGCATGGCCAAACAAATTTTTAAATATTCACTAAATTATATACATGTATTGTTCAAACTACAATGCAAACGTAATGCATGTAATGCAAACGTAATGCATGTAATGCAAACATAATACATGTAATGCAGATGTCACTAATATTAATGCCATGAAATTCTAATTAATTATGGTAATATCATTTTTAAGACTCCAACATCTCACATTTCTATTTTAACCTCTCATAACTAGCCATTTTAGAATAAGTTTCGTTAACTGATCCACATTATTCCCATCATCTGATCATAACTCATAGGTTATATCAACCAATCCATCACTATATTCATCATCTTCTCATCTCAGGTTTCATCCATCTTTTCATTTTCCTTTTGCCTTCCGAATTTCTTTTCAAAGGAATGCAAGAATCCTTTATAAATGTCATCATTCATTAATTATCATTTCAAATAATGACAAATATAATGAAATCATACATTTCCTCGATTTATTCTAGAGATGCAAAAAAAAGAGAATACAAGGTGAATTAGGACAAAGGTAATTAATACAAGAATGAGTTTGGTACAAAAATAAATAGGCAAAAGAATAAATTCAAAGTATGTAATTGGGATAAGTATATGAATATTATAACAACATCCAGACAATGAATATTCAGACAATTTTTAACATTAGTCTAGAATTCTTTTTCAAAACTCATTCCATTGACTTTCGAAATCATTTTGAGCTCATCAAACTTTACCCTAACTTTGGAGGATCTTCAGATGCCTTTAATGTTCCATATATTTGACTATTCATCCAACTCTCAACTTAAATATTTTTTTACCTAAATTACATTTTCGGGTTTTTAATTTGAGTCTTCTTTTTCTCTCATTTTTTTTCACATTTCTCATTTTTTCACTCTTTTGACTTTTTATTTTTTTCATTTTTCATTTGTTTTACTTCATCTATTATTGATATCTCCCATAAATCAATCTCTAATACATTAGAACAAATCATGATTCCATTGCTCCATCACAAGCATGCCTTAAACCAACATATGATTATTCCATTTGAGCATTCACATTTAATCAAAATGGACTTATAAAGGTTGTAATGTAGGTTATTGTGAGGCGTCATGAAAGAAATGGATAAAATGGGCTAAAAACATATGTTTAAAATGTTTAAAACCAAATGATCATTACTCATCATGCGATGTAACTTGGCACTTTACCCCATTCCACATCATTTTACTAATTTTCTTTCTTTTTTCATTCATCTTATTCCTCATAAAAAGATTCTCATTACTTTGCCCTAAATCATTTACGGCATTCATTTCTTTCTCTAATTTTTTTGTGTAAAAAGGTTCTTCTTCCCTCATCTTTTTTTGACTCTTTATCTTTAAGACCTTTTGCAATCTTTTGTCTCTTTTCTTTTTCAATTAGGTTCTTCCCAAAATTTATCTCTCAGTATAAGGGGTGATCCTTGGTTTGGGTTCTTTAGAAAAAAAAATCATAACAGGCATAAAGAGGTAGCAATGGACGATTTTATGAATGGTAAAAGAAAAACGGTCATTTTTCATCTCAAATCTGAATGCTTTCTTTAAAAATCATTTATTAAACAAAGACAAACTCATGGATCATTATAAAGGACTGCATATCCTCAAGACATATCTATTTTATATTTGCTAACAGCTTACTTCTTTTGCTCAAATAGTCTCCACAGATTAACTTTATCAATGTGAATAAGTTTTTAAAATTAAATCCCAAAATTATTGTTATCATTGTCTAAACATTCATCATTTGAAATTTGAGGTGAAATTAAAAAGACATAGAAAAAAACAAAGCATGGAATATGGTTTGAATGAAAGAGAAAATGTAATGAAATACATCAACTTGCCTTTTATTAAAATGATAAAAAATGAAATCTTATTACATAAAAAAATCTTGACATTACTCAAAAAGAAATCTCAAAATGACAAGCAATTTTCAACAAGCCTTAACATCATTATCCTTCTCAAAATTATGCTCTTATATGATCAAGAGAAAGGTTTTTATTGACATCTAGACCTCTTGATTTGTCAAAGCTCACCAAGCCTTTTCGGATCAAATTTTGCACCTTTGTTTGAAAGCAGGACAAGTTTTAATAAAACAACCCATGTTCCCACTATGGTAATAGCATGTAGCATTAACATCATATCATTTGGGATAGGATGGCTTCAATGGTTCTAGAATAACTAGATATACCAAGTTATTTTTGACTAATTCTAAGAATATATCAACGTAAATCATGGGAATAAGATCAATATGGGCCTTTTCTTGGTTATTTCGTAATATTCTCAAACCACTTGCTCGATTGTTAGGCCTAGAAGTTGATGTAGTGATATGACTAGACCCATATGCAGGTACCTAAAAGGTTGATTGGTAGGTTGATAGCTAAGCTGGTTGTGGATATAGTTGGTAAAAGGCCTATACAATACTATTAACTGTGAGGTAGTAAACAGGATGAACATGTGGTGGATATGGAGTATAGCTTTTAAATTATTGCCTATCAAAATTCATAACTTGGGCTTTGGATTCTTTCTTTTTAAGCACCTCTCTTTTTTTGGCACTAGTGGTCTCTTCTTATTGAAACTTACCACTCTTGATAGCATTTTCAATAATTTCTCCTGAAATCATTATATTGGTGAAGTTTTTCATTACATTCCCTATCATCTTTCCATAGTAAAGAGATTTTAAAGAAATTACAAACAACATCGTAGTCTTTTCTCAGTCAAAGATGGTTAAACTTAAGCAGCCATGTCCCTACACCTTTGAAAATATTTTTTAAATGACTCAATCGCCTTTTTTTCCATATTCTATAAAGAAAGGCAATTAGAAGCTAGATCTATTATATGTTGGTATTGACTAACAAAGCCACGACTACCTCTTGCATGAGTGAATGCAGGATTGATCTAGCTAAGCATCCCATCTCACCATAAAACTAGTAAGATTATCTTAAAATACATGCATCAAGAGCATTTCATCACTAGTACAAGTAGCCATTTTTTAGTAGTACATGATAATATGAGTTATTGGACACTTTGTACCATCATACTTTTTGAACTCTAAAACTTTAAATTTTGGAGGAATAATAACATCTGGGACTAAACAGAGCTCAGCAACATCTATTGAACCATAGAAACCAATTCCCTCTATTACTCGTAACTTTTCTTCAAGCATGTTCATCTTCTAGTCAGCCTTTGAACCTTTTAAAGTCTCTACCACCTTCGGCCTGAGCTTTTCTTTCTTTTCCAAGTCATCCACGTTAGGGAATTGTATTGATTCTTCTTTTTTTTCGTAAAGACTGGATTGACATAATTTTGAAAATGCCCTTAAGTTGATGCAGAAGACACTCCCGAATAGGTATATCATGCCAAGCATGAGAATTGTTGCAAAAGAATGCCCTATGTGAATTGGACTTAATATGGGCTATAACTAAAAGGATAAAAAGGATCAACAATATCCTGTGATGGATGGTTTTGTAGGCTAGCATCTTTTTCTACGACCTTCCCTTTGTTCAACTTGTTGAGGGTTTTTAAAATTTTATTCAACTCCTTTTTAAGTTCTTCTAGAGCCTTCTCTATTTTTTCTAAATAATTTGCATTTTCCTATTCCATTTGCTTGGCTTGAGCTCTAGTATTATATTGATGGTAAGTCGTTTAAACAAGGTTATTAGATAGTCTTGCTATTTTTGAACTTTATATACTGCAATTAGTATGCTTATGTTACTAAATATATATGTGAAAAAGCTTTCAAAATTAACCTAACATTTTAAAGAATCCTATATGCATGAATGAATAAATGCATTGAATGCTTGACACAACAAACTACGATTCATAAACACATGAATGTATGCACAACAATGTATGAATGAATGTACTGATGTTTATCACATTATGATGTATGGATGAATACATGTGTTAGTGATGTTGGATTAAAATATAACATATAACATACAAAAAATAAATAAGGGACGAAATAAAATTTTTCATAAAGTTGATATAAATAAAGCTCAACAAGTTCACTTATATATCCTAACTAGGGTTACAATCTAATGATGGGTAGATATGGCTTTAATCTAAGGTTAGCTTCTTATGTTTTATTACATGTGATTTAGGTTAAATCTAAAGGTTCTCAAATTGTTTTTAGATCATTGTCCATCATAAACTAGTAAGACACTCCAATCATTGCCCATCATATGCTACAAATGAAAAGGATTCAATTTAAGTGAGAGTATTTCACTAGCCATTGTGAAGATTATCATCTCACGAGAGTGTAAATACTTTACTCCCTCCTAAGGAGAATAAAGCCCGAGTATAAAGCTCACGTGATGCACATGCATGTGAAAGTGTGTGTAAAGAATATATACATATATATATATATATATATCTTTATTTGCAATTTTCACAAGCCAAGTCAAAGAATAAAAGATTGAAAATAAATGCAAACAAAAACAATCAATAATTTAAGACCAAGCAAACAAAAAAATTAGGAAAATTCAAAATTAATGGCCTAACTCTCGGAGTCTCCAGTGGAGTTGCCAAACTATCATAATGTATATATCCAAAAATATATAACTAGACACAACCTAAGGAGTTACTATCAATCTTTTTTTTTTAAGTATGATTGGCCACCTAATGAATCTATCCATTTAAGCAGCTCCTAAGCTTAACTAAGGGTCCCTAAAAGAATAGATTTTGGCCTTTTAAACAAAACTAAGTTTGGGAGTTCGGTTACATGTAAGAAAGGTTATCATACCTCTACAATACCCATCCTAAGATGGTACCACTTAATTTTAAATTATCCTAAAGGTTGATAGTTCTAAAATTTAATATTGGAAATAACTTTTAAAAGTCTCCATCAATTTGGCAAAATCCTTAAAAATAAGTTCTTACCTCAAGAATATTCAAGAATCCTAATTGTTTCTTAGAAAGGCTCTGTCTTCGAAAAGCTTAATCAATTTTTATTTCATTGGAAATACATCTAATTCTTTCACCATTTGGGCTTAAATTAGAGATATTTTCTTACCTAGAAATCTATTCGACAATCATCCATTTACGACTATTAAGAATTTTATCCTCAAAATTTATTTTTTTATTTTTATTTTTATTTTTAAATTTTTCACCATTTAGGTCTATTTAAAAAATTTTCCTACAAGTTTCATTTCTAAATTTTCCACCATTTAGGTTTATTTAGAATCTAAACTCTTGTTCGTTTCTTAATTTTTGGAAAGAAAATAATATGACAATGTTTTTTTTAAATCTCATTTAAATTTTTCCATCATTTGGGATGAATTTACAAAAAAAAAAACTTTTCACCTAAAAATCTTATGAAAATTCAACCATTTATGATTTTTCTTAAGATTTCATCCTTGGATAATTGTCAAAAATTTTCAACTAAATTTTTGTAAATTTTTAGTTTTTATATATTTTTTAATTTGGGAAAGAATACAATCACTTTTATTACAATTTCATCTAAATTATTTTACCATTTGGGTTAAATTTAGAGAAATTCCTCACCTAGAGATTTCTTAGAAGATTTACCATTTAAAATTTCTAGGAATCTCATCATTGGATAATTTTTAATTCATTCCCAAAAATTTTATTTTTATTTTTTATAATTATTTTTTCTAAAATAACTTCCTTTTATTCTCCTAAAGAATTTAATCATGTAAGACATGTAAAAAATAAATAAATTATCAAAATAAGTAAATAAATAAACTAAAAATAAATAATAAATAAAATGAAAAGAAAATATCAAAAATAGAAAACCAACTACAAATAGAAAGGATTCAATTTGAGTGAAAGTATTTCGCTAGCCATTACGGATATTATTATCTCACGAGTGTAAATACTTTACTCCTTCCTCCTATAGAGGATAAAGCCTGGGTATAGAGCTTATGTGATGCACATACATGTGACAATATGTGTGAAAGAATATATATATATATATATTCACAATTTTCACAAGCCAAGTTAAAGAATAAAAGAATGAAAATAAATGAAAACAAAAATGATCAATAATTTAAGACCAACCAAACAAAAAAAATTAGGATAATTCAAAATTAATTAATGGCCTGACTCTCGAAGTCTCTAATGGAGTTGTCAAACTATCATAACGTGCAAATCTGAAAATCTATAGCTAGACACAACCTAAGAAGTCACCACCAATCTTTTTTTTTTAAGGCGTGATTGGCCACCTAATGAATCTATCTCTTTAAAGAGCTCCTAAGCTTAACTAAAGGTTCTTAAAAGAATAGGTTTTGACCTTCTAAACAGAACTAGGTTTGAGAGTTTATTTACATGTAGGAAAGGTTATCGTATCCCTACAATGCCTATCCTAAAATGGTATCACTTAATTTTAAATTATCCTAAAGGTTGATAGTTCTAAAATTTAATATTGAAAATAACTTTTAAAATTCTCCATCAATCAGGCAATATCTTTAAAAATATTTCCTCACCTTAAGAATATTCAAGAATCTCATTTATTTTCTTAAAAAGGCTCTATCTTCGAAAAGTTTAATCAATTTTTATTTTATTGGAAATACATTTAATTCTTTCACCATTTGGGCTTGAATAAGAGATATTTCCTTACATAGAAATATCATAAATAATCACCCATTTGCGACTATTAAGAATTTCATCCTTGAAATTTATTTTTTTTTTTTTTATTTCTAAATTTTTCATCATATGGGTCTATTTAAAAATTTTTTCTTAAAAATTTCATTTCTAAATTTTCCACCATTGGATCTATGTAGAATCTAAACTCTTGTTCATTTCTTAATTTTTGGAAAGAAAATAATATGACAATGTTTTTTTCTTAAAGCCTCATTTAAATTCTTTCACCATTTGGGATGAATTTAAAAAAAAAAACTTTTCACCTACAAATCTTATGAAAATTCAACCATTTGTGATTTTTCTTAAAATTTCATGTTTGGATAATTGTCAAATATTTTCATCCAAATTTTTGTTAATTTTTAGTTTTTTTATTTTTTTTTATTTCGAAAAGAATATAATCACTTTTATTAAAATTTTCTCTAAATTATTCCACCATTTTGGTTAAATTTAAAGAAACTCTTCATCTAGAGATTTTTTAGAAGATTTACCATTTAAAATTTCTAAAAATCTCATCATTGGATAATTTTTAATTTATTCCTAAAAATTTTATTTTTATTTTTTATTTTTTATAATTATTTTTTCTAAAATAACTTCCTTTAATTCTCCTAAAGAATATAATCATATAAGACATTTCAAAAATAAATAAATGATCAACATAAATAAATTAATTAATAAAAAATAAGTAATAAATAAAAATGAATAGAAAAATACCAAAAACAGGAAACTGGCTTGGATTTGCTAGTATTGCAACTCGACTGTAGGCATAGGAGTTGGCTCAAAAGGCACAGCTTGGCTTGACTTGGCTCTGTTTCACAGCTCAATAGTAGGGGCAGGTTACTAAATCAGGCAAAACGAATCGGGTCAGGTATAACAAAAACACATTAATTCTAGGACATGTTTAAGGCACAACAACATCATTTTTCCCAAGTATTTTTCCTTTATTCTTTAGACTTCTTTTGTTATTTCTCTCTCTTCCCTCTTGTTCTCTAGTGCTTCTATCTCTAAAAAAGAAGAACACCATTGATTGGCCACCCAAGGTTCATCGAGTTCTAGGTTGTACCATCAGTTTGCGCCAAAAATTTTAACCAAATTTTGGGATAGATCACCAGAATTTGGGTTGGTCACTAAAAATTGGGTTTCTCATCGAAATCCTATCAAAAAACTTGAATTTGGCCAAAAAATTCAATCAAATTATGGAATTTTGAAAATTTTCTAGAAAAAGAATTTTCAAAAAAATTTCTATGATTTTTCAAACTAATTTTTACTTCCAAATCAACCTAAATTAGAATTTTAAATAAGAAACTCTTAAAAGCACACCAAAATCCAACAATCAACCCAAAATCAAATTTCTCCACAAAAAAAATTACCCCCTTTTGACTTTTTTCTCTCTCTAATACCTTTTTTTTTTTTTTTTTTGCTATCTTTCTTTGTTCCCTTTCTTTGTTGTTGATTAAAGCTATTTATAAAAGAGGGTTGAGACTTGATCAATGTTTCAATTGATACTAGATTCTTCAAAAGAAAATCTCAATTTTATCTTCCAAAAAACTCTTTATAAATTATCATTCCAACCCAAAGTCTTCACTGGCCAACAGTTTTGTTTTTTTTCAATTATTTATTTTATTTTTATTTATTTTATTATTTTATTATTTTTTACCTAATTAGAAAAAATGAACTCAAAATAAATAAAAAAAATAAATCATATAATGAAGAGATACATAAATAAATAAATAAATAATACTTAAGATAAATATAAATGTTGATAAATTAAAAATCATAAAATAATTAAAACATAAAATATAAAAATTACCCCTTTTTCACCTTTCTTTCTCTCTAATTACTCTTTTTTCTTTTTTTTTTTTTGCTATCTTTCTCTATTCCCCTTCTTTGTTGTTGATTACAAGCTCTTTATAGGGGAAGGTCCAAACTTAATCAATGTTTCAATTGGATTCTTCAAAAGAAAATCTAAATTTTATCTTCCAAAAAACCTTTTATAAATTATCATTCCAACTCAAACTCCTAACCAACCAATAGTTTTGTCTTTTTTTTCAATTATCTTTTCCCTTTTTATTTATTTTATTATTTTTTATTTTTTACCTAATCAAATAAAAATTAACTCAAAAATAAATCAAAACAAAATAAATCAGATAATGAAGAGATACATAAATAAATAAATAAATAAATAATAATTAAGATAAATAAAAATATTGTAAATTAAAAATCATAAAATAATTAAAACATAAAATATAAAAATAAAATGAATAACTAGGCTTGGATTATTTTGGGCTCAATCAATTTAAGCCCCAATGGTTTGGGCCAAGACCAAGTCGAGCGTCTACACTATCCTTATCTTGGAAGCTTGAGATTCTTACATAATTACAATGTGTTTTGGATATCCAAATTAAATCTAATATTAGCTAACATGTAGTAAAAGCTTAAAAACAAGCTAAGAAATTTTTAAAGTAAGCTATAAATGGAGAAACACCCTTTAAACAACCCAAACCGTGATTGCCTATGAAGACAACAGGTTTAGCATCACTTTTGGGGGATAGATTTAAACACACTTGCTAGAAAAAAAAAAATAATGAACAAACGTACTACAAATTTAAAACTAGAATAAGTTACCAAAGATAAAGTACAAACATAACCGATGCCTGTTGGTCCGAGTGGCAAGGAGCTTAGTTTTCCTTAAATAAGGTCTCGATTACAAGTCTTGTAAATGGAGAAAACAGGCTTAAGAGAGCTTGCCCCCCTCATGGGTCCAACCCAGCTCGACTCTGGATTAGTCGAAGCCCGAAGTGGCTACCAGACAATGGGGGCTCTCAGACCAAAAAAAACATAAAGTTTAAAACAACAAAAACTGCTAAAAAAAGAAACTTCATTGAGAGGCTCAAACCTTTACTGCCATGGGAAGACGGGCAGCATGGTTTGGCCCTTTTCCAGACCTATTTGTCGCGGTTTAAACCAACTATCTTTCATCTAAAATCATATATTAGAATATGGAAATAAAAGAGAATGGAATTGGGACAAAATACACAGGAAAAATCTCGAGGAAAGTGAATAAAGTAGTAGCTAAACTGCTGCTACCACTTGGACCAAAACAGAACAGGAAAATGGCATGACTTGCTTCGGTTCCCCCTTCCTGGTGCAAGGCTATTTGGTCATTAAAATGCCAGAGTCTATCCCAAAATGTCTTCCCTTGGTGTTGTTTTTTCCACACTCCATTATCAAAGACACCCAGCCGACTCTTTATGTCTTCCCTTGGTGTTGTTTTTTCCACACTCCATTATCAAAGACACCCAGCCGACTCTTTTGAAATTGGAGAACCATGAATTCGGCAATCTTCGTTGAAAATGGGGAAGTTATTATCTTAAGCTCCTTTGGCAGCCCATGTGAAAGCATGTGAAGGTTCCTTGTTAGACCAATGTCCTACCAATATTGTGCCACCTCCTTATCTAGCTCAGCACCTAACTTACAGACTCAATCTTTAGCAAAATCGTGACTAGCACCAAGAAGAAGATGTATAAGTTGTTTTGTTTTATTTTTCATGCATGGGATGTGGCCAGCTGTTTTCTTCTCCCTTCATGCTCAAATGTAGCAGCTGCTTCAGTGTTTTTTAGTGACCAATGGCCTTGCAAGGTAGAGCCATGTCAGCTGCCAAAGTGGCAACAAACAAACTAACGGCTCAGCAACGTCATTTTTAAAGAAGTCCTATTTGATTGACAGCAGCTGTTTTTGTTCTCTTGCCATGCAAAAAATGTGAGGGTTTTTTAAGAGTGATCTTGTTTTTTCTGTTAGAACCAATAGGAGTGTAGTTTACATCCAAGTCAGCAGCAGCTTTATTGCCCCATTTTGGAGAGTACACGGCTGAATATAATGGAGGAAATTTAGTTTCAACCATTGACAATTTGCAACACAGCAGGTGGCTCCTCTTTCAGCAGCAAATGTAGAAAATATGGCATTTTTCTCCTCACCCAACTGTCATTCAATGGCCTTCTTTCAGCAACTCGTTTCCAGCAACAATTGTCCATCATTTTGGAGAAGTTCAAAGTTGAAAAGCCGTGAAAAAGTGGGGCTGTCTGCTAGCTGACTTTCCAATTTTGAAATTTATACAGCAGTTGGGTAATTGAGGCATCAATTTTGTCCGTTTGTTCCAATGGTGCCCAATATCTTATGTGATGCATTTCTCACGTTGGTGTACCATTTTGGGACCTAGTCAGAACTAGTAGGAGGCGGTTCTCAGTGCAAACCGTGAAAAAGAATTTTTTCTATACATATTTGCTACAAGCTCTTCTACTATTGACGCGTCATACATTTTGTGCCCTAAACTGTTATTGAATTGGTCACTTCCACTCCCATGTTACATTCCTTAATCACTTAAAAGATCTACACAATGGACAATTAAATAAACTTAGGTGGCAATTAAATTAAATTGCTAAGAATCAAGCAAAATTAATCAAGTAATTGCCATAATTAAATCAAATAAGTTCATGATAATTCTATAAAAATTAGAATTATCACACCCCCAAACTTGAACTTTCGCTTATCCTCAAGCAAAACAGAAATCATGCTAGAGCCAAATTTAACTTCCTAAAATCAATCTACATTAATTTCCACAAAGATTGCATAATGATTATAGCTTAAAGAAAATCATAAACAATGGTTAACACAAGACTCATTCAAAAATAAGCAACTACTAATTGAAGTTCCATTATGTGTGCAATGTTCATCACACTTCATCACATGAAATTCGGTTTTTATTATGCAACCAAGAAATCAAACAAAGCATCATCAAAGATGAACATATTTCGTAAGTTTGTCTTTCATATCTCTCTCCACTAATGTAGACATGCACATAACCAAGGATCCTTAGGCCTTTACTAAGCTTGTAATGTTAGGCTAAGGTAAAGGTAGGATGAAAGGTAATTTTAGGCTCAATTACCCTAATCATGCATTACTAAAGTTAGGATCATTTTTATTCTCAATGAATAAGAGCTTTTCAAAAACAATAATACCCCTAAACTTGTATTTTTCACAATCTTTATTTTTGCACATTTTTATTTCTTTTTTTTTTTGCATTTTTTCTTTTATTATTATTTTGTTACTCCACCCTTTTCCAAATATACATAGCTTTCTAATATATCATACATGATCCACATGCACATAGGGTAGGGACAAAAGATGGGAAATATAAAAACAAGGGTTGAGTTTATTAATTCAGAGCAAAACAAAGAAAAGTTATTGTAAGGCTCAAAAGGATTGACTACAACTATTCATAAACGGGTCGACTTGAAAGGCTTAATCAATCCAAAGATGGCCTAAGTCACTCCTTAACTAAGTGCAATCTAAGATTTCACCTCGAGAGAAGATCAAAAAAATTTTAAAGTATGAGCATAACTTCAGTGATGAATGCAAAAAATTTTGTATGGTCACATAATCGTTCACTAAATAACATGTAAATCAGTGATCAAAACAATTACCCACATATGAAATCTAACAATTAAATAGCAACAAACACACAAATTCATCTCATGTTTTGCACAACATTTAAATGTTTCCTATGGCTATAATCAAGGTCAATCATGGGATCATAGAAAATCGATCAATGGAAGCATACTTTTGACTCAAAACTAAGCAAATTAAGCACAATTTTCAAGAAAATTTTTGAAAATTTGAAACATTTTAGCAAAATTTTCTCCCCCCCCCCCCAAACTTAAAGTGCACATTGTCCTCAATGTGTAGGCAATATAGAAATTAACTACAAAAGGTGAATGAAACTCCCTTAACTACTATTGATTGCCATTTTAACACCTTCAAGATTGGTAGCCTTTATTTTTACCTACAAAACAAGAAACACAAACTAAACATAAACACACCTGAAAATATAAAAGAAATAATATAAGAAATTAAACACTTTGGTTGCCTCTCAAGAAGCGTTGATTTATAGTTAACAGCTTGACTATCATCGAGATTAATCACCTTACATTGGTTCTAACATCCATCCATTTTATAATGTCCTTTTTTTTTCACTATATCTTCAACAATAAGCTCAGATTAATGGTGCTAGATAAAGAGTTTTGACCTTTCATCTAGCGATAAATTATATGTGTCACCCACTGAATTAGGAATAATGGTTACTAGATTTAGTTTTGGAATAACAAGTACCACCATGGATGGAACAAATTGAGGAAGTATAGAGAATAAGGTGTCTAAGGTATCAAGCTAAAAATCAGAAGATGAAAGAGCCTTTACACTATTAAGAAACTTTTTGACTATATATTCATCCTCATCATTTAAGAATTCTTCAATTTCATCATCATCAAGCTATTTATTATTATCAGTCTTTGAAATATTTCTCAAGAACTCCTCAAACTCATCATCAACCTCTCCATTAGGCTCTATAAGACAAATGGTTAAGGGTATATCTAGATTTTCCTTTAAGCACCCCTCATCAACATACTTCTCCACCACATTCATTTGTAACAAATCAGGTATTTGTTCTTGAAAGTGTTAAAAAAATGAAATGGGTATCCTAAAGGGCTCATATATGTTTTCAACAACAAAACAAATACTATCCCCTACTTGAATTTCAAAATCCTGAACTAGTCCATCACCATGACTTTGGTCTCTCTCCCAAACATCAAACTTCTCTAAAGACTCTAAAGGACATGGTTTCACAAAATCACCATAAAATTCTATATCATCATTAGATTCAAGAACATTACACAACTCCTCGTTTTACCTCTTATCATCTTGATCTCTACTCCAATCTGTAGTTTTTTCTATAGGTTCTACAGGTCAAGGCATTTCATTTTCAAGCTCTCTATAGTCTTTCTTACTTATTCCTAAAAGTAAGGTCTCGGTATCATTAGGTGAGGTATCTTAAAGATGGGTACTATAAGTGCTATCAAATTGATTTACATGAATTTCTAGATTCTTAATGGAAGTTTCTTGCTCTTGAAGAAGAATTTCTTGCATTTAAAGCATAATGGATTGTTGTGATGCAATTATGTTGAGCATCTCTTTAAAGATTATGTCGATTCTTGAAAAGAAAGCAATTATGGTGATGGAAATTGTTATGGTACAGGAAAGTAATCTAGTGATGTGGGGTGGAATGGATATAATGGATCCTGAGGATAATGATGAGGCAAATCATAAGGTGAAGAATACTTTACTGGGTTGGGATATTATGGTAACAGATACTGAGGTGGGAAAAATTCGATTGGGTAAGTCAATGAATACATAGGTATAGAATTGACTAACTACTCCTAACTCAAGTGCCATGAGGGACTCAAATGATTTTTCCACTGTGGAGTGTAGGTATTTAAACATAATTCAAATTGTCGACTATCATGATAGCCTACAAATTGAATAGGTACAATGGTGTAGACACCCTAATTTATCCGAGCCCAGGCCCATTAGGCTCAACAGGGGTTGAGCCTAAACCCATTGGGCTTAGCTCAGATCTGGTCCAAAAAGGGCAGACTGGCCCAATTTTTTTATTTTTTTTATTCTGAATTCTACTTTATTTATTTATTTCTTTATTTTTAGGATATAATAATTAGAAAACAAAAAAAGGGTAAAAAAATAGAAAATTCTACCGTGAATTTAGGAAAGTTGGCAAGTTTGGAATTTGACTAAAATACTATTTTTGAATCCAAATCAAAAAGGGAATCAAAATTGATCAGTAATTCTTCTTATCAATGCTTATAAACATAAGCTTGGAATAGAACAGAAAGGGGGGATACACGAATCATAAAAAATAGGAGAAAACGGGGTGGGGAAAGAGCAGAAGTGATTTTAAAATTTTTAGGATTTTTTCAAATTTTGGCAGTTTTTTTTTCTTCTTTTCTGGAAAAATTTCAGATTTCGATGAATTTTTCGACAAAATTCATATTTTTTTGCCTTTTTTTTTTAGTTTTTAGTAACTTTTCCCAATTTTTGGTTGAACATTCAATCAGATTCTAAGATTTTCCAGAGAGAGGGGAGAAAAGAAAAAGGAAAAGAGAGAGGGAAGAAGGGAAATCTAAAGAAAAAGTTAGATTACTGCCTTTTATACCTACGCAAAATGACGTCGTTTTGATGCTAAAAAAACCCCTAGAAACCACGCGTTCTTCTTCGGACCAACTCGAGCCGCGTTTCAGCTAGCCTTAGTTGAGCCGAGCCGAACCGAGCCGCGTTCCCTAAGCCGTGCCTTCAAGCAGATATTTGTGCCAAGAGCTGAGCCGCGTCGAACTCCTAGTCGAGCCATTTTCGGATTATTTTGGTATATTTTTATTTTTGTTTAAGTATTTTATTTATGAATTTGCCTTTTTTCCTTAGCATTTTTTTATTAAATTAAATAAAAAATAAAAATTTTGGGAATAAATATTAATTATCCAATGAGGAAATTTATAGAAATTTCAAATGGTAAATTTCTATAAAATTTCTAGTTGAGAAATTTTTTTTAAATTTGTCCCAAATGGTGGAATAATCTAGATAAAATTTCAATAACAATAATTAATATTTATTTTCAAACAAAAGAAATGAAAAATGAAAAAATATAAAAATTATGGGAATTAAATACAAATTACCACATGATGAGGTTCTTAAAAATTTCACATGATAAATTCTTAAGAAATCTTTAGGTGAGAAATTTTCTCTGAATTTGTCCCAAATTGTGGAATAATTTAGATGAAAATTTTAATAAAAGTAATTGTATTCTTTTTCCAAACAAAAAAATTTTGGTTGAAAATATATGATAATTATCCAAGGATGAGATTCTTAGAAATTTCAAATGGTAAATTTCTAAGAAATCTTTAGGTGAGAAATTTTCTCTAAATTTGACCCAAATGGTGGAATAATTTAGATGAAATTTCAATAAAAATAATTGTCATATTATTTTCTTTTCAAGAAAAAAAATTTTCTAAATAAGCCCAAATGGTGAAAATTTTAAAAATTCAAAAGAGAAAATATTTCTAATTTGGTCCAAATGTGGAATAATTAGATTTATTTTCAACAAAAAAAATGATAATAATAATAATAAATAATAAATAATTTTTTTTTCGACGATAGAGTCTTTTCAAGAAATCAAATGGGATTCTTGAACACTTTTGAGGTGATGAAATATTTTTAAAAATTATACCAGATTGATGGAGAATTTTAAAAATTGTCTCCAATATTTAACTTAAATTTTGAAACCATTAGACTCAAAACCATAGGATAAATTCAAAATAATACGGTACCATCCTTGGATGGCATGTGATGGTGCTATAACTTTTTTTACATGTAACTAATTCTCGAACCCTGTTATGGTTAGTAGACTCGAACATATTCTTTTAGGGATCCTTAGTCAAGCTTAGAAGCTCCTTAAGATGATAGATTTTTTAGGTGGCAAATCATACCTAGATAAAAAAAAGATTGGTGGCAACTCTATTCATTTGTTAAATCTAGCTATAGATTTTCAGATCTATATGTTATGACAGTTTGGCGACTCCACTGGGGATACTAAAGAGTCAAGCCATAATTTTTGAATTTATCATATCCTTTGGTCTAATGGTTTTAAATTGTAATTATTTGTTTACTAATGTTTTCCCTTTTTTTCTTTCATTTTATTTTTGGGGCATGAAACCTATATGTTCCTTCACACACTATCACATGCATTTATATTACATGAGCTCTGTACTCGGGCTCCGTCCCTTTTAGGAAGGCGTAAAGTACCTACGCTCTCATAAGATGATAATCTTCGTAATGGCTGGCAAAATACTCCCACTCAAATTGAATCCTTTTCGATAGTAGCTTGTGATAGGTGAGGATTGGATTGCCTTACTAGTCTATGATAGACTATGATAGATTATGATGTAAGAAATAATTTGAGAACCTTTAGTGGTCAAAATCACCTAACCCAGCATATAGTGTATACTTAATAGGCCAGCCTTAAGATAGAGCCCTTCCTACCCATTGATAGACCTAACCCAAAATTAAGACACGAAAATGAACAGTTTGTGATCTAACCGTTTTGTTTGTTTGACTTTGTGTATTTGCATACATCATTATCATAAGTAACATCTTGCATCTGTATCACTTTCATTTCATCAATGAAATTAACCATTTTTGTTTGACTTTGTGCATTCGCATTATCATGTCATGCATCATTTTCATTGTCATATGTAACATTATACATCTGCATCATCTTTATTTCATCCTTGGAAAGGTACATGTCATGCATCAACATATCAGGCATAGAGCATAGCATAACATTTTTTATCATAGTTGTGGTACTCAAGGTTTAAGGATAGCTCCACCAAACAAGAACCTAACTCATCGATACAACACAAAGGCCAAAACTAGACAAATAGAATAAGAAAATTCCAACCATCTTGAAAGGATAGAAAGAGTTCAAGAGAAGCTTAAAAATGAGTTGAGTAAGATTCTGGATGCTTTCAATAAGATAAATAAGAGGGAAAATGTAGAGGAGAATACCAGTCAACAGGACCATCTATCACAAGAAGTGACTGACCCTCTATATCGACCTGGTTTTGATTCACCTTAAGCCCAGTCTACACAAGAGGTTCCATCACAACAATTCACATATCCTATATATCCTGGAATGCCATCAGCTTCTAATCTAGGGTATTACCATAGCTATGTGAATCCTGTCTTTACTGAAAAGGTAGTAGAACAGATTCAAGTTCCTAATCTAGATGAACTAAAAGAAAAAGAGAAAGAAAAACCAAAAGTGATTGAATCCCAAAAAGACTTGAAGATTAGCATGCTAGAACAAAAGTTATGGGTTGTAGAGGGGATTGGTTTTTATGGTTCTATCGATGCTGCTAGATTCTGTTTAGTCTCGGATGTGGTTATCCCTCTGAAGTTTAAGGTGCCAGAGTTTAAAAAGTACGATGGTACAAAGTGTCTAAAGACTCATATTACTATGTACTATTAAAAAATGGTTACCCATGCCAAAAATGAAAAGCTCTTAATGCACATCTTTCAAGATAGCCTTTTAACTCTACTATTAGGTGATTTGTCCAGCTAGACAAGAATCATATTCGTTCTTAGAGTGATATGGCCCATGACTTTATTAGTCAATACCGACATATCATAAACTTAACTCATGATCATTTTTCCTTGCAAAATATGAAAAAAAAGTGATTGAATCATTTAAAGAATACGCCTAGAGGTGGAGGGATATGGCAATTCAGGTGCAACCTCTTTTAACTAAAAAAGAGACCACTGTATTATTTGTCAGCATTTTAAAATCTCTTTATTATGAAAAGATGATAGGGAATGCCATAAAAAACTTCGTCGACATGGTGATCTCAAGTGAAATCATTGATAATGCCATTAAAAATGGCCAGTTGAAAGGAAGAGAAACCAAAAAAACATCACAGAAGAAAGAGATCGAAGCTCAAGTTGTGGGCTTTGATAGACAGTTCAAGGGATACCAACCCCATCCACAGGGTTACTCCCTATGCTATCATGCTGTGAGCAATACCTTATCCTACCCATCATACCAGCCGACTCCACAACCATCTTACCCATCAACATACACGTCTATTTTCAGCCCTCAAGCTCTCATATACAGCCTTAATATTCAACCTCCTACAAGGCCCTAAGCTTATCCTACTAACCCAACAAGTGGTTTACGAGAGCAATAAATTACCCGATAAAAACTTGTATTCGATCCAATCCCTATGACTTATACAGAGTTCTATCGAAAGCTCTATAACAATCACTTGATTGCCCCCAACCTTGTGGAGCCACCTAAGCTATCCTATTCCAAATGGTATGATCCTACAGCTCATTGTGACTACCACTATGGAATTGCTGGCCATTTCACTAAAAATTGCACTACTTTGAAATATAAGGTGTAATGGTTGATCAAGGATTAAATGATAAGTTTTAATCAAAAAGGAGCAACAACACTTAATGTTAGTGGCAATCTATTACCTAATCACAATGTCAACGCTCTGAGTGAGAATCAAGAACACATTCATCCGGAAAGGCCTAGAGAGCTGCATTGAATCAGGGGGTAAGATATGAATAAAAATTCTCCACCCGATTACATGGTGGCATAATTTTAGAGAATGAAGATAGGGCTAGTTGGAAGTTTCTTGTCATTTTAGGATTTCTTTTAGAGTAATGTTAGGATTTCTTTAGGCAATAGGATTTCATTTGTTATCATTTTAATAAAAAAGCAAGTTAATGCATTTCATTACATTTTTTTTATTTTTTTTTCATTCAATCATTGTTCCATTCTTTGTCACCTTTCAAAAATTTTCATTCCCATTCTCAAATTCCAAACAATGAATGTTTAGACAAGGATAACAATAATTTTTGGATTTAATTTTGAGAACTCATTCACATTGATCTAATGAGATTATTTGAAAAAAGTAAGCTAATGTGAAATTAGTATGTCTTGAAGGTGTGCAGTCATTCATAAAGATCCATGAGTTTGTTTTGGTTCAATAGGTGAAGTTCAAGGAAAGCATTTGCATTTGAAATGAAAAATGGCTATCTTTCTTTTACCATTTGAAAAACCACTCATTGCTACCCCTTTGAGCCTATTGTGATTTTTTTTTCTAAAGAACCCTGATCAAGGATCACCCTTCATATTGGGGGGTATTTTATTAAAAGAAAAAATGACAAAAGATCGTAAAAGGTCTCAAAAAGAGAAAGCAAAGCAAAATGAAAGAAAGAGAGAAAAGAAATAAATGCCATACATGATTTGGGGTAAAGTATAGAATGCTTTTGTGATGAATGAGATGAAAAAGGAAAAAGTAGTGAAATAAAGTGGAAAAGGGTAAAACACCAAGTTGTTTCAAATGATGAAAAGTGATCTTTTAGTTTTAAACCCTTTAAACACATATTTTAAGCCTATTTTATCCATTTCTTTCATGACCCCTTTACTATGACCTGTATTACAACCTTTAAAAGTCCATTTGGATCAAAAGTGAGTGCTCGAATTGAATGATCATATGTTGGACTAAGGTATGCTCATGATGGAATGACAGAATCACACTTTGTCACTTTAAAAATTGATGTGGAAGAGATATTACTAATGGGTGAAAGAATGAAAGAAAGAAAAAAATGAAAATGAGAGAAAAGAAAGACTCAAATTGAAAACCCGAAAGGGCGATTTGGGTAAAACATCTCTGAGTTGGGAGTTGGATAAACAATTCATATAGATAAGAGATCAAGACACCTAAAGATCCCTCAAAACTGGGGCAAAGATCAAATAAGCTCAAAGTCAGTAGAATAAGTTTTTAAAAAAGAATCATGGATTAATGTTTAAAATTGTTTGAATATTTCATTCATCCCAATGACATACATCCACTTGTTTCTCTCCCCATTTGTTCCTCATTAATTACTTTTCTCCGAATTCACCTTATGCTCCCTTATTGTTGCATCCTCAGAATAAATCGAGAAAATGTATGAGTGCATTATATTTGTCATAATTTGAAATGATGATGAATAAATGATAATATGCATAAAAGAGTCTTGCATTCCTTTGAAAAAAAATCCAAGATGATAGAGGACAACAAAATGAAAAAATGGTAAAAACCTAAAAAAGATGATTTGAAAGGACATATGATGTGACCAAATGGAGAATATAATGATGGATTGGTTAACAAAATAAAGAGGGGCAAATCTTGAAAAGTGTTATAACTCAATGATGAATATAGGGATGCATTGGTCGACATAATCTATGAGTTATGATTGAGTGATGAAAATGATATAGGGCAATGACGAAACTAGTACTGAAAAACCCATGAAAGATGACCAAGTGACAGAGGATAAAATTTGTTCCAAATGGCTAGTACTGAAAAGCCCGTGAATGATGACCAAGTGACAAATGATAAAATTTGTTCTGAAATGGCTAGTACTGAGAAGCTCGTGAATGATGATTAAGTGATGAAGGATAAAATTTATACTAAAAAGCTTATGAGTGATGATCAAATGATAGAAGATAGAACTTATTCTGAGATGGCTAGTGCTAATAAGCTTAAAATGATAGAGTCTTGAGAGCCATATTACCATAGTTATTTAGGATTTCATGACATTATTGACGTATGCATTACATCATTGTTTAAATAGTACATGCACATAATTTGATGAATTAAAACTTTGTTTGGACATGCATGGCATTATGAGAATCTAGGTTGTTGCATTTGCATCATTAAGAAAGCATTTGCATCTTTGATCATGACATTCATTCATGTAAAATTTTGAGTCACCTAAAAAGAAATTGTGAACTTTTTTATGAAAATCTTTGAATTTTGAATGAGAGTCTTTAAGTTTCAAAGGAGAATCTTTGAGTTTCAAACTGAGAATCTTTGAGGTGTGAAACCCTAAAGTTCGTTGAATGTAAATCTTTGAACTAGAATGAAAAGTTTTAAACTTTTAGATGTGAATTTCCAAAATTCAAACTAAAAGCTTTGAACTCAACTTTTGGATGCAAATTTCTAAATTTTTAAGTGAGAACCTTTGAACTTAGAAGTGAAACTCTAAGTTTTATTGCATGTGAGTCTTTGAACTCAAATGAAAAGCTTTAAACTTTTGGATGTGAATCTCCAAAATTCAAATGAGACTCTTTGAATATGGATGCGAGTCTTCTAATTTACGAATGTGAATCTTAAGATCTTGCAAAATTGAATTCTTATGAAATTGAACTTTTGAGAATCAAATTTTAGTGAATTCTTGTGAAGTTGAAAGGTTCTTGCGAATCTGAACCTTTGACTTTTGAACTCAAATTGTGAATCTTTAAGTTTTTAATCAGACATGATCTATAACTCGTCTGGTCATGATTGCCAATGAACCATTTTTTTTTCAAAGTTCTGTTGCCTTTATTCAAAGGAGCCATTTATTTTTCCAAAGTTCTGTTGCCTTTATTCAAATGAGCCATTTATTTTTCCAAAATTCTATTGCCTCTATTCAAATGAGCCATTTATTTTTTTTTCAAAGTTCTATTGCCTCTATTCAAATGAGCCATTTATTTTTTTCAAAGTTCTGTTGCCTCTATTTATATTAGCCATTTATTTTTCCAAAGTTCTATTACCTCTATTCAGAAGAGCCATTTATTTTTTTCAAAGTTTTGTTGCCTCTATCTAGAGGAGCCATTTAATTTTTTTCAAAGTTTTGTTGCCTCTATTTAGATGAGCCATTTATTTTTCCAAAGTTTTGTTGCTTCTATTCAGAGGATCCATTTATTTTGCCTCTATTCAGAGGATCCATTTATTTTTCCAAAGTTTTATTGCCTCTATTCAGATGAGCCACTTATTTTTCCAAAGTCATGTTGCCTCTATTCAGAATAGCCATTTATTTTTTCAAAGTTCTGTTACCTCTATTCAGAGGAGTAATTTATTTCTCCAAAGTTTTATTGCCTTTATTCAGATGAGCCATTTATTTTTCCAAAGTCATGTTGCCTCTATTCAGAATAGCCATTTATTTTTTCAAAGTTCTGTTACCTCTATTCAGAGGAGTAATTTATTTTTCCAAAAGTTTTGTTGCCTCTATTCAAAGGAGCAATTTATTTTTTCAAAGTCGTGTTGTTTCTATTCAGATAAGCCATTTATTTTTCCAAAGTTCGGGTGCTCTATTCAAAGAAGCTATTTATTTTTCCAAAGTTGTTTCGCCTCTGTTTAAAGGAGCTTTGTTTACTCAAAAAAAAAAAAGAAGAAAAAACAAGAAAAATGTCGAGTTGAGTCTTGAATGAGTATCTACATAATTGCACAATTCATGTTTTACAGAAAATGTGCAAAGAGGGACAGCTGTAGACACCCTAATTTGTCCAGGCCCAGGTCAATTGGGCTCAACTGAGGCTGGGCCTAAGCCCATTGAGCTTATCTCGGATCTGGTCCAAAGAGGGCAGACTAGCCCAGTTTCTTTATTTTTATTATTCTGAATTCTACTTTATTTATTTATTTATTTTTAGGATATAATAATTAGAAAACAAAAAAAAGGGTAAAAAAATAAAAGCTTTTGCCTTGAATTTAGGAAGGTTGGCAGGTTTGGAATTAGACTAAAATATTGTTTCTGAATCCCAATCAAAAAGGGAATCAAAATTTATTAGTAATTCCTCTTATCAATGCATATAAATATAAGCTTGGAAAAAAACAGAAAGGGGGGATACATGAAATATAGAAAATAGAAGAAAAAGGAGTGGGGAAAGAGTAGAAGTGATTTTAGAATTTTTAGGATTTTTTCAAATTTTGGCAATTTTTTTTCTTCTTTTCTGGAAAAATTTTGAAAAAAATTCCATATTCTAGTGAATTTTTTGGCGAAATTCATATTTTTTTACTTTTTTTCAGTTTTCGATAACTTTTCCCAGTTTTCGGTTGAACATTCAACCGAATTATGAGATTTTGTAGAAAGAGGGGAGAGATGAAAAGGGAAGAGAGAGGGAAAAAGGGAAATCTAAAGAAAAAGCTAGATTACAGCCTTTTATACCTGTGCGAAATGACGTCATTTTGATGTTAAAGAAACCCTAGGATCCGGACGTTCTTCTTCGGACCAACCCGACCCTAGTGTAACCCGTTTTTGGCCAACCTGTATTTCAGCCAACCTCAGCCAAGTCGAGCCGAGCCGCGTTCCCTGAGCCCTGCCTCTGTGCCGATATTTGTGCCTGGAGCTGAGCCCCGCTGAACTCCCAGCCGAGCCATTTTTGAATTATTTTGGTATTTTTTTATTTTTATTTAAGTATTTTATTCATGAATTTATTTTTTTTCCTTAGCATTTTTTTATTAAATTAAATAAAAAATAAAAATTTTGGGAATAAATATTAATTATCCAATGAGGGAATTTATAGAAATTTCAAATGGTAAATTTTTATAAAATTCCTAGGTGAGAAATTTGTTTAAATTTGTCCCAAATGGTGGAATAATTTAGATAAAGTTTCAATAAAAATAATTAATATTTATTTTCAAAAAAAATGTCAAATGAAATAATATAAAAATTGTGGGAATTAAATACAAATTACCTTATGATGAGGTTCTTAGAAATTTCAAATTGTAAATTCTTAAAAAATGTCTAGGTGAGAAATTTTCTCTAAATTTGTCCCAAATTGTGGAATAATTTAGATGAAAATTTCAATAAAAGTAATTGTATTCTTTTCCCAAACAAAAAAATTTTGGTTGAAAATATATGATAATTATCCAAGGATGAGATTATTAAAAATTTCAAATGGTAAATTTCTAAGAAATCTCTAGGAGAGAAATTTTCTCTAAGTTTGACCCAAATGGTGGAATAATTTAGATGAAATTTCAATAAAAATAATTGTCATACTATTTTCTTTCCAAGAAAAAAAAGAAAAAAAAGGAATTTCTAAATATGCCCAAATTGTGAAAATTTTAGAAATTCAAAAGAGAAAATATTTCTAATTTGGCCCAAATTGTGGAATAATTAGATTTATTTTCAACAAAAAAAATGATAATAATAATAATAATAAATAGTAAATAAACCTTTTTTCGACACGGAGCCTCTTCAAGAAATCAAATAGGATTCTTGAATACTCTTGAGGTGAGAAAATATTTTTAAGAATTCTACCAGATTGATGGAGAATCTTAAAAATTGTCTCCAATATTTAACTTAAAATTTGAAACCATTAGACTCAAGAACATAGGATAAATTCAAAATAATATGGTACCATCCTTCAGATGGGCATGTAAATTCAAAATAATAACCTTCCCTACATGTAACCGACTCCCGAACCTTGTTCTGGTTAGTAAACTTGAACCTATTATTTTAGAGACCCTTAGTTAAGCTTAGAAGCTTCTTAAGAGGATAGATTCCTTAGGTGGCCAATCACACCTAGATAAAAAAAAGATTGGTGGTGACTCCATTCATTTGTTAAATCTAGCTATAGATTTTCGGATCTATATGTTATGACAAATGGTAATCAAACACCTATCACTAAAGTGATCTCCACCACAACTATCACAAAATGGAAATGGGCTCAAGGACGGATAGACAAGACTAGGATCATATTGAGCTCCAATGGCATCTATTTTATCAATTAAAGTTGCTATCTGAAAGGTTAAGGCTTTAATGGGATCATATTCACACTCATTAATAGCATTCCTAGACATTGAATTCTCATATTACCACGGGTTTTGAAATTCTAACTCAAAAGGGAAGTGAAATCTCTAAAGGTATTGTGCCCTAAAGGATTGGCCATAGTATTTTGAAATCCATTAATGTGAGATAAAGTATTATCACTCCAAAACTTAAGCTCACAAGGACCTAACCAGTTATCCCAATTCATTGAAAGGAAACTAAAGTTAAAAAAGCTAAGAAGAAAAAAAAATGATTTGAACTACACCTAGTTATGCTTGCTATTAATATTAGCACTAAATTTCGTCTACAATCCCCAACAATGGCGCCAAAAACTTGTTGCACACATCGCAAGTATACCGGTTGTACAAGTAATAAAGTGTAAGTATTAACTCTTAATATCGTCTCTCAAGGATTGTGGTGGTATCTAGAGCTAAGTACTAAAATTGAGCACCCTAGATATATTCAAATCTAATAAAACTTAAAGAGCTTGAAAATTTAAATAAACATTAAATTTAGATTGCAAACAATTAAAGTGCATGAAAATATTAAATTACATAAATTTAAAGTTCAAGAAAAATAAATTGCATAAAAAGTAAATGAGAGCATGCAATTTAAACTCTTGAAATTAAATTACAAGAAAAGTAAATTGCATAAATTAACATAGAAATTTAAATTACTACAAATTTAAATAACATGAAAAGTTGAAGTGCTTAAAACATAAATTGCATGTAAAATTTAAAGAAACTAAAGAGCATGGAACATTAAACCTTATAGAACATTAAAACAGGATTAAAAGACAGCTGACTCATAAGGTAAAGTAAATGCAAGAAAAATAAAAAAAATATTCAAGTATTATGGAAACTCATAGGTGATGTCTTAACTTAATGGCATCCAAATACTATCCTTACCTCACCCAAACAACCTTGAAATAAAAATGAAAAGAAACAAAAACAGCTGAATATGAAATCTGGAAATAACCACTGGAAGCTTGAGATTCTTACATACTTATAATGTGTTTTTGCTATCCAAACTAAATTTAATATTAGCTAACATGTAGTAAAGACTTACGAACAAGTTAAGGAATTTTTAAAGCAAGTAATAAATGGAGAAACACCTTTTAAACAACCCAAACCGTGATTGCCTATGAAGACAGTAGGTTTGCCATCACTTACGGGGGATAAATTTAAACACAATTGCTAAAAAAATAATGAACAAACATACTACAAATTTAAAACTGAAATAAGTTACCAAAGATAAAGTACAAACATAAAGTTTAAAACAACACAAGCTGCTAGAAAAAAGAAACTTCATTGAGGGGCTCAAACCGTTACCGCCATGGAAAGACAGGCAGCACGGTTTGGCCCTCTTCCAAACCTATTTGTTGCTGTTTAAACCATCTATCTTTCATCTAAAATCATATATTAGAATAGGAAAATAAAAGAGGATGGAATTGGGACAAAATGCAAAGGAAAAGTCTAAAGGAAAGTGAATAAAGTAGTAGCTAAACTGCTGCAACTACTTGGAGCAAAACAGAGCAGGAAAATGGCGTGACTTGCTTCGGTTCCTCCCTCCCTTTGGTCATTAAAATGCCAGCGTCTTTCCCAAAAAGTCTTCCCTTGGTGGTGTTTTTTCCACACTCCATTATCAAAGACAGCCAGCTGACTCTTTTGAAAGTGGAGGACCCATGTATTCGGCAATCTTCGTTGAAAATGGGGAAGATATTATCTTAAGCTCCTTTGGCAGCCCATGTGAAAGCATGAGAAGGCTCCTTGTTGGACCAATGTCCTTCAAATATTGTGCCACCTCCTCATCCAGCTCAGCACTTAACTTACAGCCTCAATTTTTAGCAAAATCGTGACTAGCAGCGAGAAGAAAATGCATGCGGCTTTGAGTTGTTTTGTTTTATTTTTCATGCATGGGATGCGGCCAGCTGTTTTCTCCTCCCTTCATGCTCAAATGTAGCGGCTGCTTAAATGTTTTTTAGTGACCAATGGCCTTGCAAGATAGAGCTATGTTAGCTGCCAAAGTGGCAGCAACAAACTAGCAGCTCAGCGACGTCATTTTTAAAAAAGTCCTGTTTGGTGGACAGCAGCTGTTTTTGTTCTCTTAACATACAGAAAATGTGAGGTTTTTTTAAGAGTGATCTTGTTTTTCCCGTTACAACCAATAGGAGTGTAGTTTACATCCAAGTCAGCAGCAGCTTTATTGCCCCATTTTGGAGAGTACACGGCTAAATATAATCGCGGAAATTTGGTTGCAAACGTTGACAATTTGTAACACAGCAGGTGGCTCCTCTTTTCAGCAGCAAATGTAGAAAGTGTGGCATTTTTCTCCTCATCCAACTGTCATTCAATGGCCTTCTTTCAGTAGCTCGTTTCCAGCAACAATTGTGTGTCATTTTGGAGAAGTTCAAGTTGAAAAGCCGTGAAAGAGTGGGGTTGTTTGCTAGCTGACTTTCCAATTTTGATATGTATACAGTAGCTGGGTAATTGAGGCATCAATTTTGTTCGTTTGTGCCAATGGTCCCCAATATCATATGTCATGCATTTCTCGCGTTGGTGTACCATCTTGCGACCAAGTCAGCACTAGTAGGAGGCGGTTCTCAATGCAAACCGTGGAAAAGAACTTTAGTAGATGTGGACAACTGCTGACTATATATATTTGTATCAAGCTCTTCAACCATTGATGCATCATATATTTTGTGCCATGAACTGTTATTGAATTTGGTCACTTCCATGTTACGTCACCTTAATCACTTAAAAGATCTACACGATAGACAATTAAATAAACTTAGGTGGTAATTAAATTAAAATTGCTAAAAATCAAACAAAATTAATCAAGTAATTGCCATAACTAAATCATATAAGTCATGATAATTCTATAAAATTAGAATTATCAAACATTTTTTCTCTGCCTCCCCCTCTACCCTCCAAACAGAAAACCCAGAAAACAGTAAAGCAAACCCAAAAACTGGCAAGAATCTCATATTCTGACCATCGGAATCTTCAAATATCATCGAAAAATTCAAATAATTTCTAGAAAAACCCAGAAAATTAATCAAAACTTGAATCTCAGCCCAAAAATTCCCAACAATCCTAGAAAACCCAGTTAAACAAGGAATCAAACCCAGAAAACCCAAGATAAAAAAAACGAAAGTCCAGAACTCAAAATGAGCCAAAACTTCAAAAAACCCTCTAGTTGCTAAAATCTTTTTTACATGTTCTCTATAATTTTCTCTGTCCTTTTTTGTGTGTAGAAATGATTTATATAGGGATTGATTAACAAAGATCGAATCTACCATAAACAGATTTGATCCCAACCATGGCATGATTCTTGGCCCATAACCTTGTGTTTTAATTTCTCATTTGATTGTGATCAATAATCTTCTGATTTAATTTCCAAATTTAATTAATTCTTATTTTTAGATCGAATTCCCTAGAATTTTTTTGATTTTCTTTCTTTTTTTTAACTTTTATTAAAGTAAAAACCCATTAACAAAAAAAAAATTCTTACTATGCCAAAGCCCTTACATAAACGGGAAAAATCAATTCCCACCAAAATATCTACTGGGCTTAAACAAAGGCAAACCATTTATTAGGCTTAAAGCCCAATCCTCGAATAGATAAGTCTATTCAAAGCCCAAAAGACCCAATAAACATTCCAAAAACCCAATAATCCTCACAAAATCAAAATCAAGAATTTGAATACAAACTTCGGACAAAATAGGGTGTCTACAACTTGTCAACTAATTCAGAGGCTATGTCATGGAAAGATGGAAGGAAGAAAAGTTTCGAGCATCCTATTACCACAAGTAAAGACATTTGGTATAGAATTCATGCATTGCATTCATTGTAGTTCTTGCATTTCATGCATTGTATGCATCATATCCATTTCACATGTTCTATTCATATTTTTCAAGGGAAATAGATGTTGACATAAATTTTTTATAAAAAAGAAAACTTTGATCAAATAAGTTTTTACCTCAGGGTATATTTGTTAAAACTTTTAAGTATAAATCTTAAAAAGCTTCAAGTAATTCTTCCTAAAACCTCCAGGTACATTTTCAAAACTATTAAACTTTTTTTAAAGTCCTTTAGGCAAGATCTATAAGACCATGGTCATGATCTTTAAAACCTCCAGATATCCATCTTTTTAAAGTGCTTAAACATTTGTTCTAAAGAAACTTTTTTGAAGTTTGATTTGTAAGATCTCCGGACATAATCACCAATTCCTCTAGGCAAGATAAGTCTTTCAAGTTAAATCTGTTTTATAGTAGATATTTATAAGTCCTTCAAGCAAAATTCATAAGTCTTCTAAGTTGAATCTATTTTAAAGTTGAGATTTATAAAACCTTCAAGTATAATCTTCAAGTCCTCCAGACATAATCTTCTAAAACCTTCAAGTACCTTTTTTTAAAAGTTGTAAAGGTTTTGTTTAAAAGAGCATTTTTCAATGAATGACTTGTAAGACCTTTAACTTAACCTTCAAGTTCTTTGGATGCAATGTATAAGACCTCCAAGCATTATCATCAAAACCTTCAAGTGTTATCCTTAATTTTTTTAAAAGTTGTGCCTTCATTTTTGAAAAGCCTTTCAAAAGAAATGAAAAAAAAAAAAAAGAAAAAGTTGAATAATTTAAGCCGGACATAATGTGTATCTATGTCTTTACGTAATTCCTGTTTCACAAAAAATGCATAAAGATGGGCAACTATAGACATCCCATTTTGTCTAAGGGTTTATCGGAATTAAAATGGGCTTTCGATTGCAAATTGGGCCTTAATAAGAAATATGAATTTTGAACCCAAACATTAGAAGCCCAAAAAATTTAACTTTGATTTATAGTTTTAATTTTGGGTTTTAACTTTAGTATTAATTTTATTTTTGGTTTCAAATTTTAATTTTAGTCTAATTTTATTTAGTTTTATTATTTTTAGTCAAAAAGTCAAAAGTAAAAAAAAAAAAAGGGAAAATTAGAAATGTGGGATTATTGTGAAAAAGGAAACAATAGATTCAGTCTTGGATTTGATTTTGGGAATTAATCAAATCAAATCATAAAAATGAATTCACAAAATAAAATCACAATGAAATCATAAATTTTATGACATTGATATTTTCCAAATTGAATATGCATGAATTCCTATATAAAAATTCAAATATATGGACACGAACAAAAAGCACACATAAAAAGGGGGATTAAGGAGAAAACAAAAGCATTTGGCTAATCCAACAAGTAATCTCACCATAAGTAGTGGTTTAAGAAAAATTTTTAGTTTGGAATTACGTTCAATTCTTGGTCTTTGGAATTTTTTTTTTCTTTTGGTTGCGGGCTTTTTCTATTTTGATATAATCTTTTAGGTGTTTTTGTAATGTTGAGATTTTTTAACTACTAGGATTTGTGGAATGGAATCTTGATTATGGAAGGAAATTCTTGTTTTGATTGTTTAGTTTTTTTTGTTTTTTTGGAGGTATTTCTGGATTTCTGAATTATTGGTTTGATTTTTCAGTTTCTAGGAAATTTTGGATTTGGGTTTGAATTCTGGGTTTTTGGTTAGGTTCTTGTTTGAATTTTGGGTTTTGACTGGGTTTAGTATTAATATTCCAATGAGTTTTTGAATCTTTCGATGAGGCATCACGGTGGTAAGAGATTTTTATGATGGCCAGGTTCTTAAGTTCACAATAATTTTTTGGTTGTGTTGAATTTTTCGGTGCCCTTTTGAATTTTCTTGCACGAAATCTGAGTTCATCTTGGCCAGTTAAATTTCACGACAAGGGTTTTTTAAAAAAAATAAGTAGAAGAAAAATTGAGCTAAAAAGAAAAAGAGGAATGCAGGTCTAGGAAAAAAACAAAAGATTTTGACTTTTATATTAAGCCAAAATGATGCCGTTTTGAATACCTTAGGACCCGTGTATTGACTCATTGACCTGTGTATTGCCTACGCTCCAACCTGACTCGACTTGCAAGTTTTAACTTTCCTTTTTTTCTTTTTTATTTTCGTTTCTAATTTTTATTTTTTTCTTCATTTTTTTCTTATTTTTTGTTTTTCATTTATTATTTAATTGTTATTTAAGGATGATGAGAAAAAAAAAAGAAAAAAATTTTGGTAATATTTTAAAATTTATTTTCATGAATTCAATTTGCATGATTAGTCATTATTATTTGTATAGTTATTGGTTTTTTCTTCAAATAAAAAAATGATTTTCAAAAAAATAAATTTACAATATTATCAAACTATTGGAGGATTTAAATATTAATTAAATCTTAATAAACTATTAGAGGACTTAATAAATTTTCTTAAAATAAAGAATTTTTCAATCCTACTAACATATTGGAGGATAATCATTGATAGAAAATCTTATCAACGTATTGAAAGATATTTATGAAGATAAATTGTTTTTTTTATAAAAATTAGATTTTAAATCTCTAATGATAAAATTACTAAAAGCATTGTAAATAGCAATTTTTATGTAAATTTTTAGGTGAGAAGATCTTTTCTAAATTTCATCAATATATTAAAGAATTTGGATAAAAATTTTTCGATATCAAGGCTCTAAGTCTAGTTATCACCAATAAAAGTTTTGTTTAAAAAATTTTAATGAATCTAACAATTGAGCCTTTTCAAAATATGATGCTAGTCTCTATGAATATTCCTAATATGAGAAAATTATCTTATATTACTACCAAACTATTAAAATAATTTTAAAATTAATTTTTAATTTAAATTATTTGGTAAAATTATAAAAATATTTTAAAACTTGGATAACTTGAAATCAAACTAGTATCATCATTTGGATAAGTGTTGTGAAAATGCTATAATCTTTCTCACATATAACCACGCTCTCGAACCTAAATTTAATTTTGTAGATTAGAATCTACCTTTTAAAGAAAATCGAATCAAATTTGAAATCTCTCTTTAAAATGAGACAGATTTAGTTAAATGGTCAATCGCATCTAAACCAAAAAAAAATCGATAACGACTCCTAAAGTTTATATCTAATGATAAATCTCTAGATCTATACATTATGACAATCCTTATAAAAGAAGATGAAAAACCATAAATTAAAAGAAAATTAAAAGTAAAAAATATAAATGTTAGAAAACTAAAGGTTTCAATCAATTTTAACAAATAATGGTTTTAAAGAATATGAATATAAGAAAATCAAAAGTCAAGAATTCATATAATGCTAGGCAACCAAAAGTCTGTTGTATTTATGTAATAAAATTAGAAAATATAAATTTAGAAGTTGTGTAACACTTTACAGTTATTACAAAATATTTGAATTTTATATATTTATATAATGAATATAATCATTTTGTATAGTTTTTAAACTCGTCAAGATTAAAGAATTGACCAATATTTTTTTGGTATATTAATTTTTTAATTATTTTAAATATATTTTATAAGGATATGTGTGATCTTACTAAATCTATTGATAGAGTTTAAAAACTTTATTGACCATTGTTACGCCCAAATTACCTTGCCAATGGTCAATTTGGTCAAGGCTTAATTAACGCAGTCATACCTTGGGGTCATCGAGATAAGGCAATCCCAAAGTGCCACATCATCTACTCCTAGGAAAATATTTCACCTATTGCCAAGAGAATGACTTGCCCAACACCTCATTGACATCCAATCAAAGTAGTCACTTTAAAACTGACCACCTACCTGGCATCCAACTTGTCTAGGACTATTAAATGTAGTTCATGTCTGCCTAGGATCATTAAATACAACTCACATCTACTCACATGGAGATGACTCCTTCTTGATCTGCACATAGACATCCCATTAGCTATCAACTGTTCTAGTCAAGTCACCATTCCTTGGTCTCATATATAAGGTAAAAGGATGACTAGGCATGTAAGAGATAACCTACACACCCAAGCTTTCCACTTTCTAAATTTTCCTTCACATACTTCACCATCTTCTTCCTCCTTCTATTCTTATTTTATCGTACCTTACCTTTAATACAATATTAACTTGAGCATTAGAATGCACCTTGAAGCGGCAACTCTAGTGCCCCCTAACAATTTTCCTTTACTATAGGTTCTAATTGTCTTCCTCTCAACCTCACCTCACTTCTTTCCAGCTAAGACATCCCAAAAACACTATCAATAACCATAAATGTGACAATTTTTCAAAATACAAATAATGGATACAATTGTTATCTTGTAAAGGTTAAACTTTTATGTTAGTATGACATGGCATAATTTGATCAATGGATCTATGTTATATTAGCTAGGATTGAGAAAAAAAATCAAAAATAAATTTGATTTGTAGTTTTTATTTGATTTGAATTGAATTTTATTGTATCTAGTTTGATTTTGATTTGGTATTTAGTTTATGTTTCATAAGTTGAAAATCATAATTATCTAAGATAAATTATTTTTTATTATTTTACGCTAATTTTTAATTTTATAAACTTTAAATTAATAGTTTATTTTATATCTATACAAATAAATTTAAAAAATATAAAAGCTATAAATTTTAATACATCTCAAAATTGACAAATATGTGAAATTTTATTCAAATAAACTAAATTAAAAGGCTTATTCTGATTCTGTTTCCTTTTGATTTTTTTAAAAACCCAAATACTGAACATTACCCACAAATTTTTTCTAAAACCAAGACAAACCAAAGTGTTTTCAACACTAATATGTATGTCTTATAATCAGGCCATTAACCGACTCTTCCATGCACTCGAAAGTTAAAAAAAAAGCAGCCGGCAGATATTAAATCCTGATTTTAGCAATTAACCTGAAAAGACAGGTAATTTAAGGATTAGAAAAAATTGAAAAAATTAAAAATTAATTTAAAATTATATTGTTTGATTTATTTTTTTTTATTTAATTTAGATTAAATTCATATATTAAATTTATATATTAAATTCGTATTGAATTTTGGATTAGTAAGTGAAAAATTTTAGAAATTGAATTGAATTATATATTTGTATTAGCTTTTATATATTTTAATTTTTTTTATAAAACAAAATAATTATTTCATATATAAGTCTAGTTAAATATATCAAAAATTATATAAAAATAATATATAAAAAATAAAGAATTAATTTAAAATTTTGAAGAATTGAATCAAACTATTAAAATTCAATTTAAATTAAATCGATTTAAAAAAAGATAGAAATTTGGATCAAATTTTAAAAATTTATAATATTATATACATTAACAAATAAATAGAATTCATTAAAGAATAAGGATGACAATAGAGTAGATATCAACTATTTTTGAGGTATTCATATTCGAATTGATTTAATATTTTTAATATCTGAATCTATTAAAATATTAATTTAAAATTAATATCATTATCTAAATTTTAATCTGTGTAAATAAATACTATTTGCTTAAATATTTGAATTCATTAAAATTTTACTTATATAATTTTTTTATCAAAATTTAAAATAAATATATTTTAAAATTTAAATTTAAATTCACTCTTTATTAATAACAAATAAAAGTTTTTTTGCTATGATTCAAAACCCTTTACAAAAATAAATTTTTATATATTTTACATTTGTATATGAGTAATGAATCCGAATACAAGTTCGAATATTTATTTTTATTTATTAAAATTTAAATAAATTTGAATATTAGATAATCAAAAAATACTATTTGTATCTTACTAAATTTATCACAAATTATAATTTTTTATTTAAATTTATTAATTATTTATTTATAATTATTTAAATTCAACATATACAAACCAAATAATAACGAATATCTATTTATTTTCTTTCTAATAGAATCCCTTAATGGAACATGTCAATTGCTTGACGCAATACTTTTTCCTTTTTAAAGAGAAAAATAAGTAAAAAGCGAAAAACTCAGCAAGGGCAAAATTGTGAAGAAAATTTAAGAAGAAGAGCGAAAGAGTAACGGTGGCATCGTAGTTTCCCACAAAATCGATGTCGTACCAAAACAAAGGGGAAAAGTACAAACTCTTTCCCTTCACAGTTGGAGGGACGCAAAGACAAACAAACCAAGAGTGTTTTTTCTTTTTAATTTTTATTTATAATATTTATAGTTAATCATTTATACAATAATTTATACTTATATTTATTTATTTTGTATTTAATATAAAATAAAAAATTATTATATTATAATTTATAATAATAATTAAATATAAAATTTATTTTAAATTTATATAATTTTTTATTAAAATATTAAATTATATCGATTTTATATCTTTTAAAAGCTAAATAACTAATATTATCTTTAATATTGTGAAATATATCAAGAAATAAGATTTGGTTTTATAAAAATAATAAAGAGAATAAGTATAAGAATAGGAATAAGAATAGGACTAGGAAAGCCTCTCATTTCGCCCATCCTATTTCACTCCTCTTTTTGTCTGAACAATACAAAAGCCCCAGCTCTTACCTTCTCCTTTAGCATTTTTTTTTTCTTTTCCTAGTCAACCATTTTTTTTCGCTGTTTTAAGTCAAAGAAATGGCAGAGGAGAAGAAGGCCCAAGCTGCTGGGGTTTGGCCAAAGGTTAAGCCTTTTGTCAATGGTGGTGTATCTGGTATGCTCGCCACCTGTGTCATCCAACCTATCGACATGATCAAGGTTTTCTTTCATCTTTACCTTCATGTCTCGTTTCATTCCTGGTAGATTGGCTCTTTCTTTTTCCTGTCCGTGTTAAAAAGATGCTACTTTTAATGCCAAATATGGGTTTTTTAGATCTGGGATTTGCTCGGATTTCTTTCGGTTCTTTTGTCTAGTTTGGTTGGTTTCGTATGGGCTAATGGTCGTTTGTTGTTTTGGCTTGGTGTAGGTGAGAATCCAACTGGGTCAAGGATCAGCAGCAACTGTCACCAAGACCATGCTTAGAGAGGAGGGTATTGGTGCTTTTTACAAGGTTATGTTCTACAACTTCATTCAAGTTTTGATTTCTTTCTGAGTCGTATGTTTGATTGATCTAACTTTTTCAGGTATTAGATTTTGTTATGGACTTTTGACATCTGTCTTAGAAGCTGGATCTTTTATTTTTACATTGTTTTGCATGGAATACCATCAAGGATATTCAAAGTTTCGAGGTTTTCTACCTTAATATTCAATGATATATATGACATTATTTAGTGATTTGTGTTGTCAAAATATTGGAATTTAGTGCTCTTTCACGGGATGGAATATTCTTCTTGATTTTTTAATACTTAATACCATTTGAAAGCTGATATTTGCAAAAATACATGCTTCATTTTTAGTCCAATTATCTGGAAAGTGGGGCTGCAATTTTGCTCATCAGTGCTTTATACATTGAGACAGTGACTTTATCTTGCTGAAATTGTACTTCCTGTTTTCACAATTCAAGAATTTTGTTAGATGTTCTCAGTTGAATTCAGAAAATATTTCTGTTGTCAATGAGTCTGTCTCACTTAGTTATTTTGGGCAGGGGCTATCAGCTGGACTGCTCCGGCAAGCTACGTACACTACTGCCCGACTTGGATCATTCAGGTGAGTGTCTAAGAATGGGATAGAATGTACATGGTTGTGTGGCTTTCATTATACTCTTCAAGATACTTCTGTTTTTGTTCTAATGATCGATAGTTTTTCTTCTGGTGTAAACTTTATTTTTGAACCTTATTGACATTCGATTTTTGTCCCGCTGATGTAGTTTGCTTCTGAAACTAAACTTGGATTATCTATTTTGGTTCTGATTTAGCTTATGATTTCATTTCTATTGTTTTCTATAGAATTTTGACAAATAAAGCAATTGAAGCCAATGATGGGAAGCCTCTACCTCTATATCAGAAGGCTTTATGTGGTCTGACTGCTGGTGCTATTGGAGCCTGTGTTGGCAGCCCAGCTGATTTGGCACTTATCCGTATGCAAGCTGATGCCACTTTGCCTGCTGCTCAGCGCCGAAATTACTCGAATGCATTCCATGCTCTCTATCGTATTGTTGCAGATGAAGGGGTTTTGGCACTTTGGAAAGGTGCAGGCCCTACCGTAGTCAGAGCCATGGCATTGAACATGGGAATGCTTGCCTCTTATGATCAAAGTGTTGAGTTTTTCAAGGATTCCCTTGGCTTAGGAGAGGCTGCTACAGTGATAGGTGAGTCTTTCTGAGCAGCATGGATGTTTTAACTATTCTAAAGTCTTTCACTAAGAATCGTCACTAAAGGAAAAGGACTATATTAGGTTCTAAATTTGTTGTGTGAACATAACTTATCCCTAAATATTACTTTCTTGGTATAGGCAAATAGCAGAATCATTTTTTAGAAGTTATTGCTAACATAAAGAAAGATTGTTGAAACATGTTCTCTAGTTGGACTACCTCAAATACTTGGAGTTCTATAATTTTTTTTTTTTTTTTTTTTTGAGATTATGCTTTAAGCACATCCTTTTTCAATGTCATATGCATAAATGATTGGTTTCAATGTAATTATTTATCCTAACAACTACAGAGTTTTAGTACTCCATTTTAGAATCTTAAAGATTTACCTTGAAGCAAATAACTTGTTTAGGCTCTGTTTAACAGACGCTTTTCTTTTTGCTATTTAAAACAACAAAAAATGAGAAAAAGTTTGCTTCAAAATTCTGCCTAGGCATTGGGAATTTAGGGGAAACTTCTTGAACCATTGGTTTCCATTTTTTTCTTTATAAAACCAACCCCAAACTATTAGAGCCCCAAACCTTAGGCTAACTCTAAATCTTAACCTTAAAAGAAACTCTAAATCCTAACTATTGTTGATACCCCAAAACCCTAACTCTAGCCAAAACCTTAAACCAAACCCTAAATCCTAATTCTAAGCCCAACCCTAAACTAACCTTAAGCCTTAACCCTATATGAAACTTTAAATCCTAACTCTAATTGAAACCTTAAATCCAAACTCTAATTGAAACTGCAAATCAAACCCTAAACTTTAACCTTAAACCAAATCCTAGCACAAACCTTAAACCAAACTCAATTCGAAATCCTACTTAAATCCATACCTTGAACTTAAAACCTAGCTTTTTAAAAATAAGTTGGATCATTTTTCGTATTGTTTAGTTACCTCATGCATTCATAATGCTCGTTCATTGCATTACTTATTTATGTTAAAAAAGCATGATTTTCAAATGATAAAAAAAAAGTTCAAGATAACATGTTGAGTATAATAGTTCTTGGTACTCTATTTAGATTTTGGAGAGTTTCTAACAATTATTATATACAAAGAATTTTGTCTTCATTTTAAGAAATTATTATGATAAATCTTAAGTGAAAGAAATTATCTTTAAATTTTGCCTAAATGATGGGGAGTTGAAGGAATTTTCTTAACATTAAGGATTTTCATTGCATTTCTAAATAATTTGTTTTGTGTTTTAACAAATAAAATTGATTTTATAAAAATAAGGGGAATAAAGGATGCTATCATATTATAAGTTAAGAGACTTGTTTTAAATTTCGCCTAGATGTTGGTAAATTTAGAAAAGTTTCTCAACATTTAAAACTTATTTCAAATTAAGTTTTATTTTTTTTTTAAATTAGATAAGAATTAATTGCACAATGTTATTCATTTATTGTGTTTATTTGGTTATATTCATTCATCTTCAAATATTTACTTGCATTTATGTTACTCATCTTTTGCATAAACATTTTATGGTAAAGGATAGTTATGATTTTCGAAAGATTTTACAAAATAAAATTAAGATATCATCTTAAGTAAAATAAGTTTTGGTATTCTGCCTAGATGTTAGAGAGTTTCTAAGAATTATTATATAGAGAGGATGCTATTTTCATTTTAATGAACTATTACGATAAATCTTAAGTGAATGGGGTTTTCTTTAAATTTTGCTTAGAGGATGGAGAATTTTAGGAGATTTCCAAACCTTGAGGTTTCCATTTTATTCCTAAGTAAAATATTTTTATCTTTTACAAAATAAAATGATTTTACAAAAAGGATTACTTTTAGGTATTAAATTAAGACCACTTTTATCAAAGACTAGAAGGACAACAAATGTTTATAGGTGTTGTGGGGTGTTAATTCTTTCATACACCTAATTGTACTTTGGAACCCAAACTTTGTTTTTGTAGACTAAAATTGTCTTTTTGATAAATCTTAATTAATTTTAGGGTTTTATTAAAAGGATAAGTTTTCTTAGGTGGCCAATCACACTTAATTAAAAAAAATTAGTAACGACTCTTTGGAGGGGAGTTATGTTTATTGATTAAGCTATGATGCCTATATTTTTTAGGAAGTTTGGTTCAAACAACTCTTTCTACAGTTTCAATAATTTATTCAGAGAATTTAGCAGGATGATTGCTCTCCTTGCATCTTATTGTTTGTTAATTTGAGAACTGGTTTCTCCTACCTCATTTATATTTTTCTTTGCTAGTTCTAAAACATGTTGTGAACTGGCTTTAGTTTTAGCAAAAGTATGCTTTTGCTCTCTTGTCCCACCTTGATCAATGTTCGTTTTCCTTGTCTCAGGTGCAAGTACGGTTTCAGGTTTCTTTGCTTCAGCTTGCAGTTTACCTTTTGATTTTGTCAAAACGCAAATTCAAAAAATGCAACCTGATGCTGAGGGAAAGTATCCATACAGTGGCTCTTTAGACTGTGCTATGAAGACCCTCAAGTCTGGAGGACCATTCAAATTTTACACAGGATTCCCCGTATATTGTGTTAGAATTGCTCCGCATGTCATGGTATATACATTATATTCTTGTCCATTTGTGATTCTCCAATTCAACTGTAAAGTGAAAGCTTTTAGTAAAGAGTTTTTAGTTATCCCTGATGACTGGATGTTCTCTTATGCAGATGACTTGGATATTCCTCAACCAGATCCAGAGGGCGGAGAAAAAAATGGGGTTGTAGAGTTCTCAGAGAGGGGAATTAATGTTTTACTCCATTCATCAAATAAAATCTCTATTTTTGGCTTTGTTGTAATCTTTTTTTCTGGTTCTGGCAATTTCACACACCCTCAAAGTCAAACCATTTTGTTTACAAATTTTGAAGTGCATTTGAAGTAGGATCTTCAAAGTTCTCTTATTTTCTGTGGTTGAAGCAGAGTCAAGAAGTAGCATTTGAATCTGAGTTACTGATTTGAAAGTTCACAAGGAACATTACATTTAAGTAAAATAAATGTAAACTATAAATAGGTATTTGGGAATCTTCATCTGATACCAACTTCAATGCATTGAATCTTTACATTTCACATTTCCATTTTTTTTTTTTTAATTTTCTTGAGCAGTTAAGCTTCTTGAAAAATGTTGGTATCTCCCAGTATCACAAATGACTTTTTATTGTCTTCTCTAGTTGCTTATGCATACCGTGTCCTGTGAGATTCTGTACCATTATTATTTGGAGAGTATGGGTTTGAATCCAAGTTCTCTCATTGCGCTTGGCGGCTTGCAGTTATGGTGATCGGAATTGTATGATTTAAGTTTCATGTTGTCTGACAATTTTGAAATTCCAGTGCTTGGATAAGAATTAAAGTGGAATACTGGATGTGTTTAGTGCAGTTTCATGTATTGCCTTCCTGAATGGTAAATGCACAAATTTGATCAGCGTATTGTGTTATGACGTACACCATGTTTTATCTTTTCAAAAGTTATACAAGCTGCCTCCAATATTCTGTTTTCAATTTTTCACGAACCCATTTGTACGTCCGAACTACGATTTCAGGTATCTCTTCTTGCTAGAACTTTCAGCTTTTGAGTTAAAAGTTTCATCTAATATAAATTTTGTTCAATTTTATGCAATTTTATTGGTTTATTTTGCATATTGGTTTTTTACTAGTTATGTGCTACAACATATATGTAATTCCAAGAAAGAAAAATTTAACTCGTTAAACTCACCCGTATCCGTAGTGAGATGCAACTTCAAATTTAAGTTGCCATAGGACTCCTCCCCTTTGATAATTTTTATGGAGGTATTGAAGGGATTGAACATTAAGATTGACTGATGCAGGGGAATTTTAAAAATTTTCATTTCTCAAAAATAAAATTTCACAAAACAAATTCTAGATTTGGGTAAAACAAACATAATGGCTTATGATGGCTTCAAGAACTTTTCAAGAATTACCAGATCAATAGTTGTATAAACGTTTAGCCTTTAATAGTAATTTACACAAATAAAATGAAAGAATCCTTTCTAAGGAATGGGAGGATCACAAGTCGACAACTCAAACTAGTGAGTATGCCATATACCCTCTTTAGTTTTTCTCTCAATTGTGTTCTCAATACATGAAATTCTATTCGCTAATTTAATTCACTTATGATAGGAGGTAGCTTAATGATCCTTTTATAAAGGATGGGTTTAGCCAAGTCTCTAATCTTTTTGGGTTTGCATGAGACATTTACCATGTAGCCGAATTCACTTACGTAGAGGCATTAAGCCTTTACTTATTCCTTTGTCTTGGGGTTTTTTAACCTAATCCAAATTAAGTCCAATTTAATTTTAATCTTTTACAATATTTCTTAACGTGTATGACCCATAACATACTAACAATAAATACAAGTATTATAATTGTTGGTTCAAATTAGATGAATAACTAAATTTTCAATAGTCATTTTACATTTATAGATCATGATCAATGCTATCTATATTGTCATTATCCTTAATTGTTAAGAAATGTCAATGAAGCTTGACAATATATTCGTGCATGATCTTGTAGTATTATTAATATCATGTCATCATTTAGTATTTCGGTTTGCTATTGAGAATGGATTAATGTCTAATCTATTTTTGTCTAACTATATTATGTCTTGTCTTTTACATTAACTCTCTTGAATAAACTTTAGAATCATTTAAAACCCTTGTCCCACTTTGGCCAAAGACATAATAAAATAAATTTTTAATGATGAAATTTTCTATCACTAAAGTTTGATTTTCTGTGCTAAAGAACATTATTGACAAAATTTTTGTTGTAAAGTTTAAAGTCACAAAAAGTACTCCATCGTATGGGAAAATTTTTATTGGTAACAATATAATTTTTAGTGACAAATTTTTCATCGCTAAAACTTTTGGCCAGGGTATTAATTTTTGAAAAATACTTTTAGCGATGGATATTTTCATCAATAATTTATAAAATTCTGTCACTAAAAGTATTTTATATTTATTAAATTTAATTATTTCACTAACAATTTTAGTTAATAAAACTTTTTCCAATGAAAATTTTTGTTGCTAATAGTTACTATCGACAAAATATTTTATTGCTAATGATAACATTCAAATAGAAAATTATTTAATAATTATTGATAAATAATTTTTTATTTTCTATCTTATATATTTTCTCAAATTTTTAAAATTTTCTTTTTCAAGTAATTTCTTGAAAATTAAAATATGTTCAAATAGATACAAAATAAAATAAATAAATATACATTTCATTGATAAAAATAAAATAATATTCTTCAAAATTGTTCATAAATTCTAACTATATATGTAAGAACAAAAATATCATAAATTTGTATAAATATTCAAATAATATGTGCAAGCAAGTAGTTCTAATTCACAACAATAGAAGCCTACAAAATAGAGCAAAAATAATTATAATTAGTACCAAAAAGTTAAAATTAAACATGAAATAAAAGAAAGTAAAATTGTCAGTAAAATGTCACGATGTTTCGAGATTCAGGGGTGGATGACTTGAAAGTTGGATGAATGGGGAAATTTTGAAAACAAAGGCTAAAAATATTTTTAAGGAAAATTTCAAAAAAAAAATAGAGTCATTACCAATCTTTTTTTAAGGTGTGATTGGTTACCCAAAAATTTTATCCTTTCAATAAAACATTTAAAATGGGTTTAAAGTTTTATAGAAAGAACAAATTTGAGGTCTGCAAAATCAAAATTTAGATTCAGGAATCAATTATGTGTAAGGAAGGATTAGCACTCCCACAGCGCTCGATAAGTTCGAAAACGGTACCAATTGATTACATGCTATCTTTTAATTTTTGTAAAAATGGTCTTATTTTCTTAATGTTTAAAATTAATTCTTTTTTTATCAGAAACAAAAATAAATCAAATTTTAAAAACAAAACTTTTTTTGTTTGGATCAAGATGAAAATTCTTTAAATATCGAAACATTTTTTTCACTCTCTTATAATTAGGTAGAGTTTCAAAAATATTTCTAATTTAAGGGTTTTTAATTGTCTTACTAAAATCGAGATAATACCTCACATAAATAATAATCACCGAAAGTCTTCTTATAGTTAAACCTTATTTCGATGACTATATATAATCGAGATATTATCTTATTTAAAACTTTTTTTTTTGAAAACTCATTTTGAAAACCTATGCATGATAACATGAACATAATATATAATGAATGTATGATATGAATGACAAGGTATGAATGCATAAAAATTTATGAATGCAAATAATAAAGTAAAATGAAATGCAAATGCATGGTTGATTTGAGGTTTGGTTTAGTTTTGAAATATGGTTTAGGGTTTGAAAGGGGATTTAGGGTTTGGAGGATGGTTTAGGGTTTAGGAGGTCATTTGGGGGTTTGAAAGGTCATTTAGGATTTGAAAAGTGGTAAGGTTTAGGAGTTGGTTTAGGGTTTAGGGTTTGGGAAGTGGTTCAAAGTTTAGGGTTTAGGTTTTAGGGTTTAAAATATAGGATTTGGGGTTCATGGTTTAGGGTTTCATAGGATTTGAGGTTTCATGGAATTATGCATGTGAGAAAAATAAATTACAAAAATGTAATTAATGAAAAAATGAATGCCTGAAAAAAATATAAGAAGGAAGCAAACTAATTACAAACCTAGACTTTTATGAAATTAAATTACAAACAAGTTGTATGTAAAAAGTTAAGAGAAAAATGGATCACATATGAAAAAAATTTTTAAATTTGTTTGAATATTCCACCATTTATGTTCTTTGAAACCTAACCAATCAATATAAAAAATTACCCAAATCAACCCACAAAACAACCTTTTTATCCATTGGAAATTTGATTCAACACCTCAAAAACATGAAAATCATAATAAATACATAATTCAACACATGAATTAAAGCAATAACCACCCATAAAATGAAAAGTGAGGTTTGGCCAAACCAAGAACCTTTCATGCACTTCCATGACCACATTTGCATTCCATTTCACTTAAGCAAGCATTGATCATCACCATGTTCATCATTTAAAGGCATCTACATTATGAGAGAAGTTTTATCAAGCATCTAATTAACTAAATGGAAAAGAAATCATGGAACCAAACATTCAAAGCCAAACAAGATGCATATATCACATACAAGCTAAAATTTATGCAAATAACAAATAAACTTACCATTAATCATCACAAGCAACTTCTGGAAGCAAGAAAACAATGAAAAGAACCAAAATAAGGTTTGGCAATGGTGAAGGGAAGGTTGGCTAAACCTCTAAATGGCATCAATGGTGGTATTTAAGTTTCCTTGTTGCTTGATTTCTTACTTGTAATCAAATTATTAATTAGTTGGTTGAAAGTTGATTCAAGTTTTGATTAAAAAAAATAAAGATGAAGAACTACAAATTTCTCACAAAGAAAAAAGGAAAATCAAATAGAAAATGGTATGAAAATATGATGAATGTGTGATGAACAACAAGATAAAAAGTAAAGAAAATATACCTTCAAACTAGCAAATTGTCAAGATTTTTTTCTTTCTTTTCTTCACTTTTTTTTTGGTTTTTTTTTTTAATTTTTTCTTTCCTCTGTTTTCACTAGCTCCCCTATTCCAAATTGCAGAAAACGTGACATTTTTTGTGAAAAAGATGAAAAAATCTCTCCGAGATTAAATAGTGGCCATTAAACTCATCCAATGGTCCAAACAAAATTAAAGACATGATGTATTTGAACTGGGTTGGATTTTAAAGGCTTCACAAATGGTTGAAAATTGTCTAAACAAAATTAAATGTTTATAGTTGCCTTTCTTTGTATATTTTTTAGAATAAAAAATAATGCAAAGACCAAAGACATTGACTATGTCTAAGACCAATGGTTGAAGGAGTTTTATTTGTGTGTTATTTGTTTGTTTTCATATTAGGGGAGGGTATTTTTTTTTTCAAACATCCAAAATTGATAATGATCTAAACTAAACTACAAATTAAGAAATAAAATTATCAGGATTGAACCATAAGTTAAAATAGTAAGATGATTAGGACTGAATCATAAGTTAGGAACAAAATGACTGGGACTAAATCATAAGTCAAAAACAAAGTGATCGGGACTAAATCGCAAGATAGACAAAGTGATCAAAATTGAATCGCAAGCCAAGAAACTAAGACGATCAGAGCCTAATCACAAGTTGGGAAACATAAACTTTATGAAAATGACTCTTATGAATATAGGCAACAAATTTTAGAAATCTCATTTTGGAAAAGGCTAAAAGATTGATTTTGAAAAAGTTTTGAAAAGTCTTATTATGAAAAGTTGGGTTGCATATGAGGTCTTGAAAATGATTTCTTTCTTCTTTAAAGGTTTATTTCTTTCTTTGGTTCCTTTTTTTTTTTTTGGTTTTTTTTTTCTTTTTGAGATTCATAACATAGTCAAAGATTCAAAACCGAGAAATTCTAGATTCACATTAGAGAAAACGAGTCATGATTGGAAGACTTTGATTCACAACAAAGTAAACAATTCATAGTTTGAAAGACTCTAGATTTGCAACAGAGTAAATGATTTATAGTTTGAAGACTCTGAATTCATAGCAGAGTAAACAATTTACAGTTTGGAAAACTCTGGATTCACAACAGACTAAACTATTTGGAGTAATTTTAAAATCAATTTTCAAAAATTAAACTATTTGGTAAACTATAAAAGTGTTTTAAGGCTTGAATAACTTGAAATTAAATTGGTATCATTGTTTGAGTGGACGTTGTGAGAGTATTATAACCTTTTTCACGCGTAATCGCACTCTCATATCTAAATATGATTTCGTATACTAGAATTTACCATTTAAAGATATAAGTCTAGTTTGAGATTTCTCTTTAAAATAAAACAGATTTAATTAGGTGACCAATCGTACCTAAATAGCTATACAATCTCAATTACCCATTGTAGGAGATGATGGAACCATGATGAAGGAGTTAGTTCAAATTTTAGATAGGAGGATGGTTCGAAGGGGGAACAAGGTTTCGAAGGGGGAACAAGGTTGTTACGGAGGCTCTAGTACAATGGACGAACTCTTTCCCAGAAGATGCAATTTAGGACATTCTTTTTAAATTGAAAAAGAAGTTCTTGACATCGATCCTTTAAGGACAAGGATCTGCTTCAAATAGAGATTATTGTTGTAGGCACAATTACACTAAGCTGGACTCATTACCTTTATTTTACTTAGGCTAGTTTTATTTCCTTTTTTGTTGTTATGGCCTACGTCGTAAATGGCTTGTTTTCATTTTGTTTTCTTTACATTGTCAACGACTGTTGTCACCGTTATGGAGAGAAAAATAGAGTGATAGTTTTCGAGAATTTAGGAAGCAGCTGAAAGTTGTTGGCCAGCACAATAAGGGAGGTGTCAGGCATTCTGCGAATTGGAAATACAATTCTTCTCTCTTATTCTTCTCTGTTCTGAATTTTTCTTATTTCTATATTCTCACATTTTCTTGGAAAATCTTTTATTTCTCTTGCTCGTTTATTTTGGTTGCATCAAATTTTCACAATTTTTGTATTCCAAAGTCCATCGTAACCCTCCACCATCTTTAATCTTTCTTCACCTCTTTTTTTTTTTTTCATTCCGCATCATCCTACATCACTAACCACCATGAAAAATATCTTCCTTTTACTTTTAATTTGTTGTCTCCAAACAACCCATTGAAGGTACATGAATTTTGATTAAAGTCCTCCAATCAAACCTTACTCATGCTTGTCTTTGAAGATTTTGTTTGGATTTTTATCAGTTAGAAATGGGTAATATGAATTGTTATAAATTTATTTGAGTTTCGATTTGAATTTTGATGATTGTGCATGGATTTAAATTTTGATGAATAAGATGAGTTCAGACATGATGAATTTGTATGGATATTACAAATATAGATGAATTTGTTATTCATGAAGGCATTAAAAATTTTGTTTAAAAATTGTTGTTAAAATATGAAATATTCATGAAAAATAAATGAAAATATTTTTTGCTATTTTCATCTAAACATAAAAAATATTTTTCATAAAATTTTCTAAACAAATAAAAATATTTCCTTTTCACAAAACCGTTTTTTATTGAAATATCTTCCTAAAGCTATTTTCAGCTTATCGGAGCCTTAATGTTTTTTTCTAATTACTAAAAAAAAATAAGTTTCAGGTTTTCATCGAAATTCTACGATGATCTATGTATAAAGGATTACTAAAGCTATATCTATATATTGTTTGGAGGACAAAGAGAGTAGAGAGGAAAAGTGTAAGAGAGAGAGGGTGTATCCCATTTCTTGAGAAATTGTAAGACATCACCTTGTCATGTGCCACAAAAGTAGTTGAGGAATCGTTCTCGTCCCCATGTATCCTTGTAATTTGTGATTACAATAGACATAGATTGTGCCCAATCATCTATGATTTTTTCATAGTTTTGAAGAGGGACTTTTGTTAAGTCTAAATATGTACCTCCTTGAGAAACAGTTCGTTTGTTTAACGAATCGATAAAAGGGATTTCTTGCTGAGCCTGACTTGTTTGGCCAGAATCAAAAGTTTGTTTTATCTCATCTTTGATCTCATCCTTGTTTAGGTGAGAATATTTTTCCTTAAGATGAGGAAGATGTTGATCCATTATATTAGGATCTATTAAATCTGGAAATTGCCTTATATCATCAATATATGGGTTAGATATTACTTCGGCTTTTCTTTTCCCACGCGCCTCTGGTTGAGGGGTTGGAATTTCGGTTGGTTCTGGATCTGTTTGATCATCAGAACTAGCTTCTTCATCAGATGTGGTTTCATCGGATGAAGGTGGTTCATCCTTGACTACTGGGTTAGTAGCAAGAATTTCAAAATTATCTTCTACAATATCACTAGCCTCTTCACTACTGATACTGGTTGTATCATAGTTGAGCATATAATGATATTTGTATTTAAGAAAGAGGTATTTGTGTTCTTCATAAAGAGTCTCTATAGCATTAAGGTAATCAATCCATTGTTGCGGATCATTACAGTGCTCCATTTTTAATTTAAAATTCTCAATAAGATATTTATAAGAGTCAAAATCAAGTTGTTCTTGTTTCGCTTTTGCAGAGGTAGAAGATGAGGGTTTGTCATCGTTTATCATAATATTGCCATAGTAAAGTGGTCCAAAATCCTTAGATGTTTCAGGGGGAACATGCTTTTGGTCCATCTTTTCTACAAGCATATCTACTTTATCTTCTATATTATCAATTTTTACAAAAAGTTTATGAAAGAAAGAAGAAGTTAAATCTATTAAACCATTTACAGTTCTACTTATGCTAATATTACTAGATTCATACTTAGGATCTATATGCAAGTCATGATTATAAGACTTATCTTGATAGATACAAAAATTTTCTTCATAAGTTTCCATGTTCTGGTGCTTAAAACCGTTGTGCTATTCTGAAACGCTAACAACAAAAGGTAACTCAGGCCACAAAAGCCAGCTATCCACTCAGATATGTACGTATGAGCTTTGAAACAAAGAGCTTATGCAAAAGATGCAAGTAAGAGTAAATAAAATCTTACAAGATGAATAACAAAGAGATCTTTATTGTAGAACCAGCAATACAAGCTGTAGCAAACTTTTATACAAGACTGAGCTCTGATACCATTTACAAGGTGGTAAAACCAGGTTTGGATTAAAACTGGTTGATTCATTTGGATTTTTAAAGTAAAGATTTTTTTCGGATGAGAAAAATTCTAAACTTGGAACTTTCTGTTTTTCAGAAGTACTTGAAAGATTTTCGAGACACTATCCTTTTGGGATTGATAAGTCTGCGAGATTTACTAATCTAGGTTTAATTTTTAAATCAAAAGAGTTTGGTTCAAAATTTTCAATAATATTCGAATCTATCGGTTTGATAGAGGTATTAGTAGTATTTGTAAATTCATAAACCGTTGACCAGTTGATTGAAAGATCATGCGATGTTGTTTCGAAATCAGAATTGAGTATTTTGATTCGAAGACATAAACATTTTTCAATGTTTTCATCAAAAATAGAAATAAAAAAGTTTGGTTTAACTTTAAATAAAATGACTCCTACTGCTAAATTAGATTGGATTCCTCCGATTACAGCATTAGCAGGGTTTTGAAAACGATGGTCCATTAAAACAGCTATTATAGGAATATCCTTTGTGGATAAGAATAGTGGTTTAATGGTGATCAAAATCATACTGATATGGATGTATTTGACCTTGGGGTATTTAGAAAGAAAATTGTTTATTTTTTTTTTGGTAAAAAGAGAAATTTCTACTGAACCTTGTTTAGTGTTAGTAGCGACAGTATCACTAGATAGTTTTTCTATATGGCATTCAGACCAAGGTTAGAACTTTTTAAACCAACTTGTCTTGTAAATCTCATCTGGTTTGATGAGTTTTAATTCTTTAATTTTATCATCAGAAATAAAATGAGTTTTTCTCATAATATTTTTTAGTTTTACCATACCTTCTTCGTTGGTAGTGGTTGTACCTGTAGAAAAGAAGACTAAAATATTATCTGTGTTAGATTCAGTATTCAGCATAAAAATAAAATGAGATTCATCATCAGAAGAACTATAATCAGTTTCAGAGAAAACTTCATAATAAATTTCTTCATCAGATAATTCTTCAGCAAAACAAATTTGAAGAAAACTTTCATCAAGTTTTTTGATCATTTTCTTCCCACTTTTTCCTTTGTTAGGACAAGCGTTTGCATAGTGACCTTCTTGATCACAAAGAAAACATTTACAAGTATTTTTAGAAGATTTTTTCTTCTTTTTAACAACAAATTTACCTTTTTTAGGTTTAAAAGTCGTAGGTTTCCATTTTTTCCAAAAATATTTACGTTTTTTCTTAAAACGAGATTTCTTTGAAAAAGATGGTTTGTTACAACCGAATTCAAATTCATTTTCCAAAATCTTTGTACATTGTTTATACGAAAGTTTAGATTTTACCTGTTTTGCAGCTTTTTGCTTCAAACAGTATTCTGTTACTTGGGTCTGAACGTAGTGTATTCTACGTCCAAGAGTATCATATAGTTTTATACTGGGATTTGCAGCATGAACAGTTTTGAGTTTTAACTCAAGGTAATTTTGAGAACTTAATTCATCCCATGGTGAGGGAAGTTTAAGAAAATATTGTTGTAATCAAAAGTTGGAATGTTTTTCATCCAATTTTTGATATTCAGAAAGATATTTTTTAGAAAATTCATCTAAAAACTTTATATCAAATAATTTTAATTTTGATAAAATAAATTGAGCTTCTTGAGTAGGATCCAAGGATTCTGTACTATCGTAAAACTCATTTTTCAAGATTTGGGTTAAATCTTTCAAAAGTTGAGGGATATTATCGACAGCTAACAGAGAGGACTTCTAATGTTCTCCGAGGGTTATTGATAGAGATATAATCCTTAGTTAGGATTAGTGTAAAAGTTAAATCCTTGGTTAGGATTTGTAGAGATCTGCGGTTTTGGAGAAGAAGGAGTAGAAGAGGAAGAAAAAAAAGAGGATTTTTTACTTGGTTTCTTCTTGACAGTTCTCTAGCCACTAGTATCATGGATTGGGTGTTTTCCTCGATCCATGAGGTCTACTTAGGAAGTTTGCAAGGAGATTTTTGTCTCCGTTGATGAACTCTACCTGAAAATGATAAGAACAAAGAAAATTGTACCACCTAATTCACTTGGGATTATCAGAAAGCTTTTTATTTTGGAGAAAATTTTTGACTGCTTGGTTATCTGTTCGGATAACAAAGAACTTCAGGGCTAAATAGATGTGAAATCGCTGTACACCATTTTTTATGGCTAATAATTCTTTTTCAAAAATAATATAATTTATTTCGTTCGGTGTGAACTTACCAGAATCATATCCACAAATCAATTCATCTTTTTTATGTAGATTTTTAGCTTTTAAGACACATCCTCAATGTTCATCACTGGCATCTGTCTCTAAAATTAATAGGTCACCTTGTTTAGGTATATAGACCTTAGGTATAGTGGTTAAATCTGATTTGATCTGTTTGACAATATCAGAATCGTTAGGTGTCCAGACAAAATCATTATCTTTACGCAATTTACGCAAAAGATAGCTTTCCTTTTTGGAAAGGTTTTTGAAAAATTGCCTGCCATAATTAAGTATACCTAACAACTGTTGTAGCTGTTTGACATTTTCCAGGGCTTCTGAAAAGTCTCTGATCTTGGAAATAATGTGATCCTGCAGGGTTAGTCCGTTGGCAGAAAGATTAAGACCAAGAAATTCAATTTCGATTTTTTCAAGTTCAACCTTTTTGGGACTTAAAATAATACCGTGTAAAATAAATTCTTGAGCAATGAGATTCAGGTGTTTCCTGTGCTCATCTAAAGTATTAGAAAATATCAAAATATCATCAATATATACACAGCAAAATTGTTTATGTTTGCTGAAAATATTATCCATCCAACGCTGAAATATTTGAGGGGCGTTGCATAGATCGAAAGGCATAACAGTCCATTGGTAATGGCCTGCTGGTGCACTAAAAGCAGTAAGAGGTTTAGAGGTTTCATTGAGCATGATTTGCCAAAACCTGACTTACAATCAAATTTAGAAAAGTATTTAGCATTTTTTGCTAAATTAATTAAAACATCTTTTCAAGGGATAAAATAGCCATCAAAAACAAGATTTTGGTTTAATTTCTTGTAATTAATAACCATACGGGGTTTACCTCGTTTAATCTCAGAATGGTTTCTTACCAAAAATGCTGGACTGGAATATGGACTGGTAGTAGGTTCTATCAGACCTTTGTCGAGCAATTCTGAAATTTGAACTTCAAATTCATCTATAT